>NC_090649.1:256962873-257262873 GCF_040937935.1 Hyperolius riggenbachi | reverse complement strand
TACCGGTCCCTTTTCCTGGAACCTCCTATATGTATTACATTTATGACTGCATGCCGACAAAAAGCATGTTACCTGTGCAAAGAAAACAGACATTTCCCGCATTTAAAAGACAGTTTTCCCTTTGAAACTTTAAAATCGATTTTCTCAAAAACTATAAGCTCTTTTTGCTAAAAATTTTTTTACCTCTTGTACCCACTCCCAAGGTGCACATACCCTGTAAATTTGGGGTATGTAGCATGTAAGGAGGCTTTACAAAGCACAAAAGTTCGGGTCCCCATTGACTTCCATTATGTTCGGAGTTCGGGTCGAACACCCGAACATCGCGGCCATGTTCGGCCTGTTCGGCCCGAACCCGAACATCTAGATGTTCGCCCAACACTATGTGGGATCGATCAGAGGAAGCCCCAGGTATGTATAACATCTTTTTCATTTTCAAGGTTCAGGTTAATCTCTGGTTCCCTTTAAATACAAGCATGCAACCAGTGGCTGGCCACACATCACAGCATCCAATCAACACATAGAATCAGCCTGAGTGTCAGCTGACAACTGATCAGCTCACAAGACAGCCTAGGTGTAAGCTGACTACCCATGTCAGCTGACACAAGTTTACATTCCTGCCTAAGTGTCAGCTGACTACTCATGTCAGCTGACACTAACTTTCTGGCGTCTGAGGGCATAGGACGGACGCTTGCCGGAATGTGCCCGCCCTGCAACATTGCTGGAGGCTGTGTGCACGTCCTGGTTGCTATGGATGTGCACATGAGAAGCAACCATCGGAGCGGAAGAGGAGGGAGCCGGTCGGGTCTCTACGGCGATGGATGCATCGCGGGATCCCAAAGGTAAGTTGCTGACAGGAATCACTTAGTTTATTTTTTTTCATGGTATATATTATGTGGATGTAGGGCTGGTTTTTCTTATACATGATATATTCTAGTTTTGGAGCAGTATGCTAAACTCACACTCCAGCATTAAACACAAGAGGCAATGTCACATCAGCTTCTTTGGTATAGAAAGAGGAATAAAGATCTGAGTACCTTAACTACTTGCCGACTGCTCCACGCCAATTGGCGTGAGCAGTGCGGCAGCCCCAGGACTGCTCCATGCCAAATGGTGTGAAAGGCCGTGTATGGGGCTAGCAGGAGATCATGCGCAGGATGCGCGCGCATCTCCTGCTTGGGTGGCGGAGCTCTGCCCCACCTTCAGTCTCAGAGCGACAATCACTGCTCAGGAGACTGTTAGATGGTGAAGCCGCCATCTAATTACTTTATATAGCGCTGCGATCTGCAGCAGCGCTGTACTGGGGACGTGTGAAGCCTATCACAGCCGATCGCAGTGATTGGCTGGCCAGGGGAGGGAGGGATATAATACAAAAAAAAAAATAGCACATTGTATTAAAAAATTAATAAAATAAATATTTACAAAACAAAAAACAAACACCTGGGGCGCGATCAGACCCCACCAACAGAGAGCTCTGTTGGTGGGGAGAAAAGGGGGGGGAATAATTCGTGTGCTGAGTTGTTCGGCCCTGCAGCTTGGCCTTAAAGCTGCAGTGGCCATTTTAGTAATAAATGTCCTGGTCACTAGGGGGGTTAACACCGCAGTCCTCAAGTGGTTAAAGCAGTGTTCCCCAACCCTGTCCTCAAGGCCCACCAACAGTGCATGTTTTGTGGAAATCCACAGATGTAGATCATCAGCTCCGCTGAGTCACTAATTACCTCACCTGTGAATGTTTGTGGTTTTCTGCAATACATGTACTGTTGTTGGGCCTTGAGGACAGGGCTGGGGAACACTGCCTTAAATGACAACTGTAACGAGAGGAATATGGAGGCTGCCATATTTATTCCCTTTTAAGCAGTTCCAGTTGCTTGGCTATCCTGCTGATCCTTAACCTCCTATACCCCTTAGAACAACCATATGCAGATTAAGTGTTTCTGACATTATTGTCAGAACTAACAAGATTAGCTGCATGCTTGTTTCTGGTGTACTTCAGACACTACTGCAGCCAAAGAGAAAAGGAGGGTTGCCAGGCAACTGGTATTGTTTAAAAGGAATCAAATCTGGCAGCCTCCATATACCTCTCACCTCGAGTTCACGGTAATTGTAAGGCAATGTTTAACTGTAAAAAAAAAAGCAATTGAAAAACCTGTTGAACGGCTAACCCCCAGTGTTTTCTCTAGTGAACCAAACAGACTCAAAATGTGCACCACTGACAGCTACAACCAAAATGCAGATGTAGTTTATTCTACGTGAGATTGCTAATACATGCTGGAGGAATAGTGCAATACGTTGCAGTGGATTATGTCTGGTGAGGGAGACAAAACTGATTGATAGAGTTAGTTGATATTTCCACACTGAACTCTTATTTAAACCACATATGTACACATTAACAACCTCCTGCTACTACCATCCCAAAAATATCTGCAGAATGTATCTGAAATGCTTGTACATGCTCTAACCATTTCCTTTACTGGCTACTGACTACTGCAACACCCATTTGTGTCCTACCAAAATACAGACTAGCACCTTCCCTCATTCACCAACCCTTTTGTCTACTTCCCTAGTGACTTCACTTCACTACCCTCTACACCAGAGGTGCCCACACTTTTTCGCCTTGTGAGCTACATTAAAAAATTAGCACATCAAAATGATCTACCTAGGTACTATTTTAGGAGCACACTTGTATATACAGAATGGAAAATGTAGTGAGGTCGAGATCTACCATGAAGGATCTACCTAATGGGCACCCCTGCTCTACACTGTAAGCTCACATGGACAGGGACCTTCCCCTAGTGTTTCCTGTTACTGTGTATTTTATACACACAAGGCGTACAGGCATTGGTGATGTTTTCAAACTATGGTGTGTATTTGTAATTGTGTTACTGGATGTCCTGATTGTGCAGCGTGTTAAACTTCTTATGTATATATGTATGTAAATACAAGTGGAACCCCCTCAATACACTAAACAAACAATTGTAGGGGCTGGAGACAGGTTCAGCCACACCAGCCAGACATATTTGCAAGGAAGAATGTACTCAACCGCTAAAATAAATCAATCTTTATTGGACACAATGGTCACAGACACAGCTTGTGGTAAAAACATAGCTGTGTCCAAGACCATTGTGCAATAAAGATTGATTGGACGATATCACTTTTCTAGTTGAGCGGATTCTTACTTGCAAATATGCTCATGTATCTAGGCCCCCATTTTTGTAGGTTTTCTTTCCATGTACAGATGATATTGATGTTATATAAATAAAAAATAATAATAACAAAAATGTGTAATTAAAACTAGTGGTTCCAAGCTCTCAAACCCAAGAATGTGCATGTACATTTTTGAACCCTCTGGACACACCAGACCACATAACATCCTGGGGGTTAGTTTTTATTCAGTATTTACAGTATATAGTGGTGACATCTTCTGCAGCAATGTAAAGAGTTTAAAATCTTGTCAATAACTGTCCCTCAGAGGGGCTTACAATCTAATCCCTACCGTAGTCGTATGTTCCTTGTAATCTAGGGTCAAATTATGGGGAAGTCAATTAATTTATTAATATGTTTTTGGGAAGTGGGAGTTGGAAAAAACTAAGAGGAAACCCACACAGACACGGGGAGGACATACAAACTCTGTGCAGAATCAGTGACCCAGTGCTGCAGGGCGAGAGTGCTATCTACTATACCACCATGCCACCAACATTAGCACCTATTCATGTTTATATACAAGTTGAAATAATAAATGGATCTGTAATTTGGAGGCTTTATCTGTTCTACAAATCAGCAGTTTTGTTTACACAGTTTAGCTAGCAATGGCATACAAACGATTTGTTTGGCTCTTATCACTATCTTAGACTTCAATGATACCCTGTTGTCTACACATATGACAAACCAAGCATTTAACTTTCTACAGGTATTTGATTTAATTTAATTGTCTGGAAATTGAACAACTTAATTGTAATTTCTGTTCAGTTCCATGCACATTTTCATCTGCTGTCAAAAGAAAAATGGTTAGAATGGGCAGAAACTTTATAATTACTTTTGATCAAATTGTCATAATTGTTTATGGCTTAATTTGATGGCTTTGCGTTTGTTTTCAGTTGCCATCCCTGTAAAATTGCGTTGAAAAAATATATTGTTTATGAGGACCATACAGCTTTGTTTTCTGCAAATGTGGTGGATCTGAATACAGATATGTTCTTAATTTATAAACACATTCATTTCAGAGCCTCCAGTCATCAAATAATAGGTACATACCATGTATCTGATATATATGGCAAAAAAGCATCTATCCCAAACATTGAAACATAGCACCTGTCATCTTCAATTGTTTGGTAAATATAAAATATATATGTAACCATTTGCTTGTAAAGCCTTTGTTTAGTTCATGTAGTATATTTGATTTTTTCAGCACAGTATAAGGTGTCACTGCCTGTGTGAGTCTCAATATATTTTACTTTCTGCACTGTAAAGGATGGCAACATTACTTGTCTGTACACAGATACATTATGAATCTCACATTTTTTTTTAATATAGCCAATTTATAGCTGATGTAAACATCTTGAAATAATACTAATTGTTGGACTGTAGGTATCATATATACTCAAATACCAAGCCCTTTAGCCAAAATATGAACTTATATTCTATCAAACCTCATGTTATATTCAGGTATATGCAGCACCCCATCTTCCCCATTCATCCAGCAGTCATTTTGGTCCCCACTCTTCAGCTGCTCTTCTCCCTGTCCTCTGTATTATATTGAAGATGTATTACATATTGTATATTGAAGATTGCATTTTGTTGTTTGCGATGTGATATGAAGTGTATAAATCTTTACAGTGGTAAAAATGTTCCTGGAAGAATCCATTTCACTTTTCAGGTTCTTTTTTTCACCTAATTTCTGTTTTCTCTGACAACAGCCTGTGAAAAAGGATGTAAAGGAAAATTATACAAGCCAGGACCCAAGAAAAAATAATAACCTGACAGTAGCCTTTAAGGACACCTGAACTGAGAGGGATATGGAGGCTGCCTTATTTATTTCCTTTTAAACAATACTGGTTACTTGACATCCTGCTGATATTTCAAGTCATAGTAGTGTCCCAGGGCTCATTCACACTAGAAGCACTTTTCTGAGCTTTTGCTATTGATTAGCGGTTTTTAAAATCGCTCCTATTCACTTTCATTGAAATCGCGGTAGAAATCGCGGCGACTTTTCCGCAATTTTTACCGTGGTTTTAATGAAAGTGAATGGGAGCGATTTTAAAAACCGTGAATAAATTGCAAAACATTTAGAAAAGTGCTTCTAGTGTGAATGGGCCTTGAATCACACACCTGAAGCAAGCATGTGACTAATCTAGTCAGGCTTCAGTCAGAAACACCTGATCGGCATGCTTGTTCAGGATCTGTTTCTAAAAGTATTAGCAGGACAGCCAGGCAATGTGCATTGTTTAAAAAAACATGTCAGCCCCCATATCCCTCTGACTTCAGGTGTCCTTTAAACCTCTCTCTGTCATCAAACCTAAAATAAAAGTTATAACTCCTCCCCAACCACCTAACGCCGATAAACATAGGGAAGGTGGCTCCCCAGGACCGCCTAATGCCGATCAGCATCAAGTCCGGGTGGCAGAATTAGCAGAAATCACGCGTCCAGATGTGCGCACATCCCCGCTTGAGTGACAGTGCTCTGCTGATTTTTTTCTTCTGTTCAGCGCTGCAATCTAGTGCAGCTCTGTACTGGGGACAGCCCTGTCACTTGGCTGTCCCCTGGATCAGCTCACTATGTGATCCCCTCTCATAGGCTGATGCCTATGAGAGAGGATCACCCTGATAGAACCTGGTGGGAGGGAAAAAAAATAGTCAGCCTGCAGCAATGATCAGAGCCCACCAACAGAAACCTCTATTGGTGAGCAGAAAAAGGGGGGCAGATTCATTTTTGTCTGCTAAGTTGTATTGCCGTGCAGCACACTAGGGCCTAGTGCACACCAGAGCGGTTCGGCTGCGTTTTGCGATCCGCTTGCGGCTGCGGATACGCTTGGGTAATGTATTTCAATGGGCTGGTGCACACCAGAGTGGGAGGCGTTTTGCAGAAACACATACTCCCGGGGTAAGGCATTTTTGGATTGCGGATGCGTTTCTGCCTCACTGTTAAGTATAGGAAAAACGCAAACCGCTCTGAAAAATGCCTGTTCAGAGCGGATTTGTCGGCGTTTTTGTTACAGAAGCTGTTCAGCTTTACTGTGACAATATATGAAATCTACTACACCAAAACCGCTACACAAAACCGCAAAACGCTAGCTGAAACGCTACAGAAAAAGAAGAAAAAGCGTTTCAAAATCTGCTAGCATTTTGCGGATCTGCTAGCGGTTTTTGGTGTGCACCAGGCCTCAAAGCTGCAATGTGTTGATAAAAAATACCCTAGTCACTAGGGGGTGTAAGCCTGTGGAATTGCATTTTAACTTAATGATGATGATCTGTGATTTCTATTTCAATAGATCAGGCAATTTACTACATTTATTTATATACCTATTAAGCCTATAGCCATTATAACTAGAAAAGGAAATGTTAGGAAATTCTCCAATTGCTGATATATAATATTTGAAGTAGAGTGGGGAGAGCAGATTTTTAGGCTTGTGGCATTCTTGGCTCAGCTACAGATACAAATTATGATTTGTCTTAATGAAAATGAAAAACATGACTCCAAACAACGAAACTGTGCCAGCATATATCTCTAAATCATGAGCAAATGGATTGCTTTCTGAAACCTGACAGTGATGCTTTTAGACTTGGGATATGCTAGCGCTGCTAAGCATCCAGCCTTTCCCAGAACACAGCAAGAGGTTGATTGAGAGTCACTGGAAGCAATAGCAGCCACAGCAGAGGGCTCTTTCTTCCGGGATGCTATTTTCTGTTGGTGCGCTTGCCATCCTGAATAACCTTGCAATATCTACAGCATAAATGTCAACCGCAGATAAAACAACTAATTCTTCAAAGGCACAAAACACAAATAATGCATAAAACATACAGTCTTGCATCAAATAAAATAGTTGAGTGTGTGCATCAAAAGTTTGCTTCCAAAATAAACAAAACTTTAAATGTAAGCCTAGCTAAGGTAGCAGTTATTAGTTGTTTGCGTAATGACTCCTAATTTACGATGAGTCGTAATTACAAGCCGTAAATACAGTCTACGACATTGTAGTTTTAGTCACGGAAAATTTGAAAAATCCCAAAACCGATTACAGAATGATTTTCAATGGCATTTTTGCTCATCATTAGTTAGTTTACTTTAAAGAGCAGTTTCCTTGGTTAGCTGCATTTAGGGGTCAGGGACTTAATATGTTTTCAAGCTATCAGCAGCAACTTATTTAGTACTAGTGTACTTAGTGTAGATAGTATTAATTTAGTCTAGCTTTTATAGTTAATTTTCACTTGATAGGCAGGTTCTGTGTGCTATTTCTTGTTTGTGCTCTTTTGTAGTTTGTCATTGCCCTAATGCCTTGTATTTTTTTCCGAGTGCAGCAGCAGTGCTCTGGGGTTGGAAGAATCTGGAGAATCAGCAGCAACAGCAGTAAGAGGATTAGGAGACACTGTCCGGCCATGAATGTGTGACTCCGCGGGCCCACCATTTCCCCATGGCCGGTCATATGCTGTGCTGCCTTCGCAGGGACACCCAGGTGGTTCAGCTGAAGGCGAGAACGGATTTGTGGGTCACCCTCATTCAAGACCTGGTACACACTTTCAATTATGATTGGTCAATCACTGAGTATGTATGATTGGTCAATCACAGTATGAGAGTTTACCAAAATAATCTGCTCATAGTTTCAATATCTGTTGACCCTCATACTACATGTAGGTGGTAAAAGTGCTCATTGATTGGCCAATTAATCATAACTGAAAATGTGTACCAGGCTTAAGAGTGTGAACACATATCCAGAAACAATGGTCATCTAGTTAAAAAGTGCCACCATGTTGACCCATTTTCCTTTCCCACTGATCCCTGTTTTGATCTATACGAATAAGGCCAGAAATCCACTAGGAGCGATTTGCGATTTGAAAACTCTTGCTAATGTAATGCTATGGGTGTGATCCCACTTGAGCGATGTGATTTTATAAAAATCCCCCATAGCATTGCACTGGCAAGAGCTTTTTCAAATCACTAGCGATTAGAAATCACTCCTAGTGGGTTTCTGGCCTTAGGGCCCGTTTCCACTAGCGTGAATCCGCATGCAGACAACGCATGCGGATTCGCATAAGCAATACAAGTGGATGGGACTGTTTCCACTTGTCAGTTTTCATTTGCGTTTTTAAGTGCAGGATTTTTCTGCACGGTAGACCCTGCAGAATTCGCCTGCGTGTGGAATGCAGGCGAATCGCAGGCAATGTATTTAATAGGGAAATCGCATGCGTTTTTTGCATGCGTTTTTCCCGCGATTTCGCATGCGATTTCGCATTGAAAGTAATGTAAATTGACACAGGCAGTGACATGGTTAAAATCGTATATACCCTGCCTATGCGAAACCGCATGCGAAATCGCGGCAAAAAACGCTTGCGGAATCGCATCCGCATGCGATTTTGGCAGCGGTGATATGCGGCGATTCCGCACCGCACTAGTGGAAACGGGCCCTAAGGGTTTGTTTGTAGTGCAGTGTTCTCATGTGTTCTCATTGATGCATTGCACTGCAGTGTGTTGTTGTGGCAATGTACTTTTGCATGCTTTTAAGTATGTTGTCCCTTACAATGTAATGAATGGGATCAGCATCATGACAGAAAGTACAGCAGGTGGCCGTGTTGAGCTGTACAATGCATTGTCTTTGGAGTTCCTTAGTTTTAATGAGCCCTAACTGTACCATTTTTCTGAGTAATACAAAAAGCTCTATTGTTTTTCTAACCTGTCAAAATCTGATGTATCCGATAGGTGACATCTAATGTCTTTGGGATTCTTAACTCTTCTGTACCTTTGTGTCTGATGACCAGTTCATATTCACAGATCCAATGTTCTAAATGTCAGCATATTTATCTCCTTTGGAATGGGAACAACTGCAAAAAATCACTATATAGTTGACATTTACTCTGTGTCTGAATAATATAAAACTTTTTTTTGTCTCTGAGCTAAAGGAAAACATCTAAAAAAAATCCTGAAAAGAAATGATTGTGAGCAATACGGCTTACAGAAAAAGATAGTAAAAAAAAGACAAAACATTTACTGTAGATATTATACACTGAGCTGAGCAGAAAAGTCTTTGGAAAAAACATGCCCCATCTAAGTGATTTGGTTACTGATTACATGCTGAGAAACTAAAACAATGAAGCACAAAAAGGTTAGAGAACATATAGCTTAAAAAATAATTATAAAAAGTCATATATAAAAGAAAAATCATCAAGTTTGTTTAAAATAAATCTGAATCGAAAAAAGGTGAAGATTTAGGATACTTAACTCAGTAGAGGGGAGCCTCTGCATAATCCAATCCAGTGCTAGGACACCCAAAGTTCATCAACAAAGGCTTGTTGATGGAGCGCGGCCAAACTGCACAGTGCAGCGGGTCCACAGGTGGACAGCTTCTATAACAGTGTAAATTTGCTTTTCCATCTAAATGACTCAACACAAAACCATTAATGTCATGACCACTGGTGACTAAAGTGAGTATGCCGCTAAGTGAAGAATGTCAAATTTGTGCCCCATTACAGTGTTGCAAGGTCTCAGGTGTGAATGGAAAGCAGGTGTGTTAAAGGGTACCTGAGACGAAGGAAAAGAAAAGTTTTATACATACCTGGGGCTTCCTCCAGCCCCCTTCTGGCTAATCGGTCGCTCCCCGCCGGTCCTCCTCTGCCATTAGCGTGAGAATAGGGGTTACGCATGGGGAGTATTGGTGGAGATTGCAGAGGGGTGGGCCGGTGAGGCTTACGCATTGGTAGAGGGAGGGTTAGTGTGAGAAGAGGGTTAGGTGACAGTAATATATATCGGTAAAAAATACAGATATACCATCAGAATTAGCCACTGGCTAACAGTAGAATCTCAGTAATTTTACCAATAATCTACTAGCAGCTTTCCCTAACGCCCAAATTATCGTGGCACCCTTTTCAAATGTATGCCCACACACAAGGAATGACTGCTTTCCTCTCATGTGACCTATATATCTATGTGATCTATATTTATATAGAGTTGTCCCGAACGGTTCGGCCGTGAACATATTCGCGCCAACATCGGTGGTTCGCGTCTAAACGCGAACTTTTTGGCGTACCCGCCCCCATACTACATTATTGGGCTAAACTTTGACCCTCTATATCACAGTCAGCAGACACATGACAGCCAATCAGGCTGCACTCCCTCCTGGAGCCCTCCCCCCCCTTATATAAGGCAGCTGCATCGATCATTATCTCACTCGGTGTTGCTGCAGTAGTGAGACAAGGGAGAGAGTTGCTGCAGAGATTAGGGAAAGCTTAGTTAGGCTCTTGTAGCTTGCTCCTAGCTGATATTTGTTGTTGAAAAGCACCACAAAAAGAGCTCTTTTCATAGCTAATGTTCTTGTGAAGTTTTTTTTGCGTGTGTGCCACTGACACTGCATTATACAGCCCTGTGTGTCACAGCTGGCCCTTGCTAATTGCTATACTGTGCAAAGCCCAGCACATTCAGTGCCTACCTTTTCACTGCACCTGTGTGTGACAGCTGCACATTTATAATACCAGTCCGACCGTGCAAAACTTGTTCACGTTCACTGCACCTGCATGACAGCACGCAGTGTTATATAATACCAGTCACTGCATAACAGTTCACTGCACCTGTGTGTGTGACAGCTGCACTTTTGTAATACCAGTCCGACCGTGCATACCTGTTCATGTTCACTGCACCTGCGTGACAGCACGCAGTGTTATATACCAGAAGTCACTGCATAACTGTTCACTGCACCTGTGTGTGTGACAGCTGCACTTTTGTAATACCAGTCCGACCATGCATACCTGTTCATGTTCACTGCACCTGCGTGACAGCACACAGTGTTATATAATACCAGTCACTGCATAACAGTTCACTGCACCTGTGTGTGTGACAGCTTCACTTTTGTAATACCAGTCCGACCGTGCATACCTGTTCATGTTCACTGCACCTGCGTGACAGCACGCAGTGTTATATACCAGAAGTCACTGCATAACTGTTCACTGCACCTGTGTGTGTGACAGCTGCACATTGTATTGATACCAGTCACTGCATACCTGTTCACTGCACCTGCATGACAGCACGCAGTGTTATATACCAGCAGTCACTGCATACCTTTTACTGCACCTGTGTGACTGCACATTGTTGTACCAGCAGTCACTGCAACCTGTTCACTGCACCTGTGTAACTGCATATTGTTGTACCAACAGTCACTGCAACCTTTTCACTGCACCTGTGTAATTGTGCATTGTTGTACCAGCAGTCACTGCAACCTGTTCACTGCACCTGTGTAACCAGCAGTCACCTTTTCACTACACCGGTGTAACCGCACATTGTTTAAGTCAAGTCAGTGCATACCTTTCACTTCATCCCCCCCCCCCACAATATGGACAAAACAAGAGGCAGAGACAGAGGCAGGCCACCTGGCAGGTCTTTTTGAGGTTGCGCTGTCGTGATTTTGTGCGGCCCTCGACCAAAGTACAGTGTTCAGAAGAAGGCACCCCCAATATTGTCAGGACGTAGTTGACTATTTAACACAGAACACCTCATCTTCCTCAGCTTCCGCATGGAAGCGTGACATATCTTCCTCCTCCTGCTCTGATTCTGGCACCCCACTTAACACTCCGTCGGCTGCCATCACAAAAGTGCCATCATCTCAGGGCTCTGTGTCATGGACATTTTTTTGTGTGTCTGCCTCAGATGAGAGCAATGCCATCTGTACTCTCTGCCACCGAAAATTGAGCCGTGGAAAGACCAAGACCCGCGTAGGGACAACTACCTTACGAAGGCACATGATTACAAAGCACAAACTGCAATGAGATGACCACTTGAGGAAAAGCAGCACACAAAAGCAAATCCACACACCACAGTGTAAGATACCATCATGCAATTATTTCTCAAAAAAGGTGATACCCAAACTGTACCGTGATGTTGAAAGGCAAGTGGTCATCTCTGGCACACAGCGTCGGGTCAAGGGTCCATCTGACCACGGATGCCTGGTCTGCAAAGCACGGTCAGGCCTGCCCGAAGACTAAGTCAGTCCCCACACACAGCATCTCTGACTGCACGCCGTGTGACTGCCTGTCCCAAGACTAAGTCAGTCCCCACACAGCATCTCTGCCTGCAAGCCGGTTGACTTCCTTCTCCGCCACCACCAACAGGGTCCAGGACTCCAGGCGGATTCCTGAATTTTTAATTTTTCTGGTGCGTGTACATGCCTGCCTAATTTTTCTGGCTGCACTGCAGCTGCAACAACAAAACAAAAGGCATGTACATTTGTCAATTCCCCTTCGTGATCGTTACCTTGCTGCGGTGAAGGGGCTTGCGTATCACAATAAAGCAATGACCGGCTAAATAAGTGTGTTGGGGTTGGGGCACACCTGACCCAAGAACATAGATAATAAGGTCGTTGCTTCATTGTGGACAGACCAAATTCAATCAGCTGGACACTCAGTCACTGTTGTTCTGTCATTCAGCTACCTCAGCCCCATCATATGGGCTTGAAAACCGCCATCGCCTGCACTCTCGCCATGGTGCGCACCAGTCCAACATGGCCGTCACTACACAAACACTCAGGGACGGCCTTGCCTTTTGTGTTCAACAGTTGTCCGAAGAAAACCCCAGATAGCCATTTAGCAGCAACTGCATGCACAGTCTCTGTGGCGCATTTGGTTAGCGCATTTGGCTGTTAACCGAAAGGTTGGTGGTTCAAGCCCACCCAGGGATGGCCTTGCCTTTTGTGTTCAACAGTTGTCCGAAAAGAACGGTTAACAGCCAAATGCGCTAACCAATTGCGCCACAGATACTGCATGCAGTTGCTGCTAAATGATTTTATGGGGATGTATGTGTGTCTTTTGGAGGGACGAAGTAAGTCTGCTCCAAGAAGTTTAACGCCACTTTTTCCTACAATGAAGCATTCACTGTGTGGCAGCAGAGTGATGCAGCAGAAGCGTGCTGGATCCATAACCCAGAGGTTGATGGATCGAAACCATCCTCTGCTAGGTATGATTTCATTTTTACACCTCGCTTTATCGCATGGGCAAAACGATTTCCATAGCCCTGTAAGAGAAAGTGTAATAAGGGCCCTGCCGTAACATAGATATTATGGTAGCTAAGACTGCTCCTGGGCCTTTCTTGTAGTTGAAGAGATGAGTGAACTGGTCGGCTTCAGCCTGTAAGGTTGGTGGTATAGTGGTGAGCATAGCTGCCTTCCAAGCAGTTGACCTGGGTTCGATTCCTGGCCAATGTATGTGAGAGTGCTTTTGACATCCTACAAATCCCTGGAAGACAAGATCTATGGAGGAGGAGTCTGAGGATTTGTGGGAGTTGACGGGTCTATCAATGGTATCACAATAGTCAAAATAGAAAATCACGTGTCATGGGTGAACATTAAAACCACAAGTTTTTATGAGACATTGTAAAAGGAGAAAAAGGGACAATTTACGGGACAAACACATTAAAAAGGAACCAAACCAAAGGTACAGTACAATTTTCATCATCAAGTAGTACAAAATTTTCCCCAAACCACAATCAGTATGAACAATGGCTTTTCATGGTTAGGGATGGCAGAACAGTTTGCCAGCTTAATAGTTCCTGGTGAATAACAACCATTCGCATTGTACCAGGAATTTTTGCAGTAAAAGTTTGCATTCGCATTTAACATTGAAGTCAAGGCTGCTGACTTTAGTGGTTAATAGCAAAACCTCCATACATGCTAGAATTACCAATTTTCTGGGTATGTTAAGGAGAACTTTGGGAACAGAAAGGAAAAAATATTTTTCAAAAAGACCTTTAATTTTTGAGAAAATCGGTTTTGAATACCTCAAAGAAAGAATGTTTTTTAAAGTCAGTAAAATGACATTCTGCAGCAGAATTCAGAATCCCATTGCTCTGGGGCTGCTATGTACTGTTTGTCGGTCGTCAGGGCAGGGATCAATGCGATGGCTGATTTTCGTTGTTCGTTGGGTATCGACAGGATATGGTGGTGGATCATTTCTTAGGCTACTATGAAATGAGTAATGGAAGGTAAGTATTTATGGTTAATTAAGATCATTAAAGGGCTTTTTCGTGGCTGCGTCTTTATTTCAATTTAAGTCTGGAAATGCTCAGAGTGTGGGAAATATTTTGGCGATAAAGGAAACCTTGTCAAACATGAGAGAACTCACACTGGTGATAAACCACATTCGTCTGCTGAGTGTGAGAAATGTTTTGTTTGGAAATCACATCTTGCTAAACGCAAAAGATCTCACAATGGTAAGAAATTCTATTCATGTGCCGAGTGTGGGAAATGTTTCGGGATTAAATCAAACCCTGTCATACATGAAAGATCACATACTGGTGAGAAGTCCTATTCATGTGCTGAGTGTGGGAATTCCACGTGAAAGACCAATACAAAGTGGTGTACACGTGAGAAGTGGAACGAAACTCATACATGATTCCAAACATTTTTTACAAATAAATAACTGCAAAGTGGGGTGTGCATAATTATTCGGCCCCCTCTGAAGTGCAGTCAGTTGCCTATAGACATTGCCTGATGAGTGCTAATGACTAAATAGAGTGCACCTGTTTGTAATCTAATATGACAAAATGTGGAAAACTTCAAGGGGGCCGAATACTTTTGCAACCCACTGTATTTTGCACAGAAATCATCCCTTGTCCAACATAAAATATCACACACTGATGAGAAGCCGCATCAATGTGCTGAGTGTGGGAAATGCTTTGTTTCAAAGTCATCTCCTGTTGTTCATAAGCGATCTCACACTGTTGAGAAGCCCTATTCATATGCTGAGGATGGGAAATGTTTTGCACAGAAACCACAACTTCTCAAACGTGAGAGATGTCACACTGGTGAAAAGCCCCATTAATGTGCCGAGTGTGGGAAATGTTTCAGGTGTAAGTCACTGCTTATGAGACACTTTTGTTCAATGTGGGAAATGTATTGGCTTTAAGTGTCCTTATAAATTATTATTATTATTATTATTATTATTATTATTATTTTCACAAGGAAGCAAATTTGCATTCTAAGGACTCTTTCATGCTACCGGTGAATTGGTTTGTAAAGTGGTAAAGTCCCTGAATTGAGGTGACATGATGAGATAATCGTAGGTACATATACTACTAAGCTTAGTTAGCACTTGTCTGTGATTAGGGATGGCCATTGGCCAAACATCGCAAAATAATCGTTCACAGCAAGCCCCATTGCTTTTAATGGCAGGAAGACCTCTAAAACCTTCAGAACATCTCTGCAGCCACAATTTCTTTCGTTTGTGTAAAATATGTATTTTATGTGAATATTTTGCCATTGATCCCCTCTGCCATGCCTTTGTCTGGGTTTTTGTACACTTTGTTCACCTTTTTTAAAGAGCTTGTGGCTGCAGAGATGCCCTGAAGGTTTTAGAAGTTCACCTGCCATTAAAGTCAATGGGGCTCACATTTCACGATCTACAGCCATCCCTAATCACAGGCAAGTGCTAACTACGCTTAGTGGTATATGTACTCACGGTTATCTCAACAGGTCACCTCAGTTTAGAACTTTGCCACTTTACAAACCAATACAACGAGTAGTATGAAAGAGTCCTTAGAATGGAAATTTGCTTCCTTGTGCAAAAAAATAATAATCTATAAGGACACTTACACTTATAGCCAATACATTATCCACATTGAACACAAGTGTCTGTGTCTGATAAGTAGTGACTTACACCAGAAACATTTCCCCCACTCAGCACATAAATGGTGCTTTTCACAAGTGCAACATCTCTCATGTGTGAGAACTAAGTTGTGATTTCAGCAAAACATTTCCCACACTCAGCCCATGAATAGGGCTTCTCACCAGTGTGGGATCTTTATGAACAACAAGAGCTGATTTTCAAACAAAATATAATTACACATATATGCACCAAGGGGTACTTGGTGAAAAGCACAATGGTAAAAGAGGATACATATTGTAAAAATGTTAAGAAATACTGGTCTAAAGCTACATGTTAGACTAGGGTCACACACCAGAACTGAGCTGGAAAATCTGAGTGCGAGGAGTAAATCCACACAGATACAGGGAGAATACATAAAACCCTTCTCTCGCATACATACTATAAAGCCGCTGGGAGATTTGGACGCAGGGTAAAGCCAATAAATGGCTCACCCTGGTTGTGCACTAGTCCTGCGACACTAACTACTATACCCCCTCCAGGCCACCGTGAATAGTGGGAAAAGATATAATTCGGCTTCCAGCTGTTGCTGGCAACCGAATTACAGTGTTTTTATAGTACTGTACTATAGTACTATAGTACTGCTATAGGCGTAATTTCTATGACAGCCTATTGTGGCGTCCAAATCTCCAGCATTGTTTTTACAGCACTCTTCCTCCCTGCATATAGTGCCCTGGCCCATATTTAAACTGGGGACCCAGCGCTGCAAGGAGAGAGTGATATCCACTTCTACACACGACCATGCCGCATGCTGCCATCTCACCCATGAACTTGCACGGACCCACTGCTTCTGGTGCTGACAATACAATCCACCTTTTGCTTTATTTCAAGTCTGTCTCCAGGCACAGATCTAAAAAGACTATCTAGGGAACTTACTTTGTATCACTGGGGATAACCCCATCCCCCACTTTACAAAATAGGCCACAAGCCCTGACCAGTCAATAAGCCAACCCTCCTCAATGTAGCACCCTAGCCCCCCATCCAGACCGTGCATTGGACTGTGCTGGTGGAAGCAGAGTGGGCTTTAGATCATACCGTACACTACAGTAACTCTATAGTGAGATCACTGACTGCAATCTCACCAGAGTGATTCAGAGCTTTGGAGGACAGGAAGGTGAACGGCTACCGACGCCTGGATCCCCCGGGAGGTGGGTAAAAGCACCCACTGCATGCTATACTCTGCATTGAGATCTCGGCGGCTACCCTGAGCTACACTCGGGATTACCGCCAGGGAGGTTAAAGAGAGGGAAAGCTCCGGGACTGGATGGCTACACCTCCGTGTATTACAAGAAATATTAGGACCTTCTACTCTTCCCACTTACTAAAACCCTAAACTTTCTAGCTCAAACAAATCGCCCCACTCTGCAGAAGTCTTGGAGGCAAATATCTACCTTATTCCTAAACCCAGTAAGGATCCAATGAACATTAAGAACTACCATCGTACAGTATATCCATCTTTAGTCAAGACTACAAAATTCTCACAGCAGTTATGGTGGCACATAAGCTCCTACCTGCACTTATCCATAAGGACCAGGCCTGGTTTATCACCAATAGCCAGGCATCTCATAACATTAAACAATCCTAACTGATTATCCAGTATTCCAATTATTAACCCACTTATAGTGCTGAGTTCAAACATGGAATATTTAGACAGGACACCAGGACCTCAAGACACAGGCACAGTGTTTTTCGCTCAGCCGTCAACTTTCTGAACTCTCTTCATGCACCCCCCCCCCCTCCCATTGTTCCCGCCCCCACTTTAAGTTGCTAAATATTATGCTTGCACCGACGCACATTGTACATTGATGCACCCAAGTTCTTTTGTTTTAAATTGTGTGTTTTTTGTAAACTATGCCACCTTGTTTTACTCTTCATGTAATATGATGTTCTGCTCCTTCTGATGTATTCTGTGTCATATCCTATACTTGTATCCTGTTACATACCAAGCCCAATTCTGGGCACGACCCAGTCATGCTTGGTGAAGTAAAGATTCTGATTCTGATTCTCTCAAAGGCCTTTGATAGCCTCACTTGGTTCTTTTTATTTGCAGTCCTGAGAACTGTAGGGATCGCAGGCTTCTTCCATAACCTCATAGAGATATTATACTCACAACCTTCTGCCTCTCAAACTTCCTAGTGAAGCCCCTTACATGGTACCCATCTACCGAGAAACCAGACAGGGATGTCCCCTATCCCCTGCACTGTTCGCCCTGGTAATTGAACCTCTAGCCTCCCACATCATACAGGGGCAGGTCCTGCATATTAAAGGTTATGATATGGCCTCATTGAACCCCAAACTCATCCTATTTGTTGATGATACACTAATGACAATCCAACAGCCACATATTACAATACCCAATTTACTAAATGAAAAAAGAAAAAGAACCGAGAGCCCAGAATGGTGTAGTATGTTAAGGCAATTGGATAATGGAACGAGTATAAATTAGATACTCACAAACCAGGGTTACCTCCAGGCAACCACTGTATAAGCAGGTGAGGAGATTAGCCTGTCCTCACTCAGGATTAAGAAGTCGCTCTCTGTAGACTGGAAAACAAGAAGGGGTATCCCCCTCCACCAAGGGTGGATCTTAGACGTGTTTATATTTGAGAACAGAGGCGCCAAAAGAATAAAAACAGTATTTAAAAGTTTTAAAAAATTGCGTGGGAGGCAGTGGTGGACTTACCTCCCGCAAGCAGACACTACACTGTGTATTCAAACAAAGGGAATATTTATTGGTATACTCCAAGGGTAGATCGCAACGCGTTTCGCAGGTCAAGCCCGCTTCATCAGGCAAATACAGGACGGAGCACACAACTGGGGGTAAGAGGCAACGCATTTGTACATTTATGAACATACTGCACAAGTAAAAACAGCAATGAGCATCTTAAGGTGTGAAGAATTCGCTGTATGTGATTAAATCCCATAGGATCAACTGGGAGGGAAAAAATAGGGAAGGGGCACCGGGAGGGGGGAAGGGGGGGGGGGGGGGGAAATTTCCATTTTTATAAGGAAAGGGAAAAAAGGGGGGGGGGGACGGAAAAACATTTTTGGGTAGAAAAACAACCATATAGGGAGGGGAGGGGGAGAAATAGGGACCGGGGGGGGGGGGGGAGGGGGGAAAATAAACCAGGGTGGTCTACAGCATATGTGTAAAAAAAGCAGATATATATCCATATAAACATGGAGTAATTGTCAGATAAACAGTTAGAGACACTTTAAAAAAAAACATATATAAATATTCACAAACACATCGGAGTGCGTATGTATGTATGCGTGTCCATCGTGTTACAGAGGTGAGGGGAAAAAATTAAGCCTGTTTTAAAATATAGATAGTGCTAGTCATGGTTAGAAAAAACATCTAGGATTAAATAAAGTGAGTAACTTACCAGCAGTATGTCCAGGTAGCACTTGGCGCCTCAGTAACCAAGTGCTACTGAACTGCCGTTTTTATAGTGGTGAATCTCACCCCTTACTTCACTAGAATATGGGGCGGGTGCTTGGTTTCCCGCCATGCGTAATTACGTCATTACGCAATGCGCGCATGCGTATATTTGACGCGTCATTGCGTCCCGGGCATGCGTATTTTTAGCCGCATGCGACAGTGGCACATGCGTACTTTCAAGCCGCCATGCGCAGGGCGGCGTGGGAACAGATGTTGCGTCAAAAAAAACCGCATGGGGATGCGGATTTGGCTGTCAAGGTTATAAAATAGGCCATAAAAATTCTGGTTATCACTGTATGTTATGTAGTTTAGTGCAAATGTCACTGTAAATTCCCGTGTTGTAATATAAATAATATAAAAGACATTATAAGGGATAAGGACCATACTTGTACAGAGAATAAAAATTGCAATAATAATAATACAATTAGTCGAAATAGTGGTAATGATAAAAGAAATTAGAAATATGCATAAAATTACAATGATAAAATCAGGAAGATATAATAAAAACGAACAATAAGAAAACACACACAAATTAATAAAATAAAAGGTGAAAATACAAAGTGTTAAAAGCTCGAACGTATGACGAGGACCGATAAAAGAGGCGACTGGGTTAAAATTAATATTGATTCAATATGATTAGCGGATTTTTTCTAATTGTTCGTTGAGTCCTTCAGGAATGAGGGTCCTCAACATTTGTATCCAAAACATCTCTCTCGCTTTCAATATTTCAAAAGCATTGTGCAGTTGTTGGTCAATGGTTTCTATAAGTGTTATATGGAATAGTGTGGGGTCATTGTGGTGGTGAGTGCCGAAGTGTCTGGAGACGCTGTGAAGGGGAACGCTTTTTAGTATATTTCTTTTGTGTTGTCCAATACGACTGCGCACCGGTTGTGTGGTGCGGCCCACGTACTGGAGGTGACAGGGACAGGAGATAATGTATATGACGTATCTTGAGGTACAGGTTATCGGATATTTGATTGGATAATTAATCTTTGTGGTGTTGGAGCAAAAAGAGTTGGTGGCATTAATAAACGGGCAGGCCTTACATCTGGTGTTGTTACATGGGTAGCATCCTGGGGTGTGTTTTTGCTTTGGATTTGTGTTTGCTGTAGGTGTTCGGAGTTTACTAGGTGCTAGAAGGTTACGCAAATTAGGGGCTCTTCTGAAGGTAATCTGGGGTTTTTGAGGAATTGATTGTCGCAAATAGGGGTCTTGTAATAGAATATCCCATCTGTTTTGTAAAATTGTGCGGATTTGGGGGTGTTGGGCACTGAAACGGGTAATAAATCGGGGGCAATCTGCAGTTGGTGGTTTGGTGTGACATTGGGTTGGATTATGTGGTGGAACGGTTTTTGCTTTGAACTTTGCATCTTTAATGAGTTCTTTAGGATATTTACGTGGCAGCAGTGGTGCTCAGCAGAGCTCGAATATTCGAGTAGCTCGAATATTCGAGCTCTTTTTCAGCTATTCGAGCTCGGTATTCGAGCTCCGAATAGCTGGAGCTATTCGAATGGGCTATTCGAGTGAACTCGAATAGCCCATTCACTATTCGCGCTATTCGAGCTAACAGCGCTATTCGAGCTCGAATACCGAGCTCGAATAGCATCATAGCCCAGATTGATGTCCTTAGAGCCAATCAGAGGGCTCCCAGGCCCTCTGACGGCAGCCAATCACTGAGGGGGACCCTGGCCAGCCCCTACCCTATAAATAGCGGCCGCCATGTTGTGTTTCTCCGTCCTTGCCTGACTTTGCACAGAGAGAGATCTGCTCCTTTGTGCGTTGGCTTAGCAAGAGCTTTATTGTGGTCATTTACCTAGCGTTTTTGCTTACATACACCTCCTATATACACCTATATTGTTGTTAGTTAGATAGACATTGTATTTTAGTTAGTAGCTTTTGTGTTACATAGAGAGAGACTCAGACAGCTGCTGCAGGCTTACAGCTTTAGGCCTCAGGGCCTTGCCTGTGTGGGCAGCTGTTCTCTCCTGTCCTCTGTTTATTTCTCATCTATACCAGTATTTCTGCTGTCCTTTAGTACTGATTGATTGTATTTTGTATTGTAGTTATATACTGTAACTGTACTAGGACACTCACTCAGTCACTGTTCATAGGCTACTAGCTCCTGCGTGTGCGTGCAGTGCACTCACTGTCTGTGTACTGTACACACACACTCTATTTTCTTCTGAATAGTTATATACTGTAACTGTACTAGGACACTCACTCACTGACACTGTTCATAGGCTACTAGCTCCTGCGTGTGTGTGCACTCACTGTCTGTGTACTGTAGTGTACACACACTCTATTTCCTTCTGAATAGTTATATACTGTTATATACTGTAACTGTACTAGGACACTTGACACTTTGACCATTCTTACATGCTTATCCCTCTCTCTCTTGGCATTATTGTGCTGCTGATGCTTAATTTTTAATAGTTTCAAATAAAAGCTTTTTTAACTGGATGTGCCCAGCCGCTCTTGTCTACATGGTGACTGGCTTCGTGGAACTGATGTCTTTTTGGCTTTGAGCACTCTGGAGTGTCGCTCTGCAGTGGTCCTGTGCACTTCTTTCTCTATAGTGGCTGAACTGTACTAGGACACTCACTGTCACTGTTCATAGGCTACTAGCTCCTGCGTGTGCGTGCACTCACTGTCTGTGTACTGTACACACACTCTATTTCCTTCTGAATAGTTATATACTGTAACTGTCCTAGGACACTCACTGCCACTGTTCATAGGCTACTAGCTCCTGCGTGTGCGTGCACTCACTGTCTGTGTACTGTACACACACTCTATTTACTTCTGAATAGTTATATTCTGTAACTGTACTAGGACACTCACTCACTGACACTGTTCATAGGCTACTAGCTCCTGCGTGTGCGTGCACTCACTGTCTGTGTACTGTAGTGTACACACACTCTATTTCCTTCTGAATAGTTATATACTGTAACTGTACTAGGACACTAACTGTCACTGTTCATAGGCTACTAGCTCCTGCGTGTGCGTGCACTCACTGTCTGTGTACTGTAGTGTACACACACTCTATTTCCTTCTGAATAGTTATATACTGTAACTGTACTAGAACACTCACTGTCACTGTTCATAGGCTACTAGCTCCTGCGTGTGCGTGCACTCACTGTCTGTGTACTGTAGTGTACACACACTCTATTTCCTTCTGAATAGTTATATACTGTAACTGTACTAGGACACTCACTGTCACTGTTCATAGGCTACTAGCTCCTGCGTGTGCGTGCACTCACTGTCTGTGTACTGTACACACACTCTATTTCCTTCTGATTACTGATTGATTATTGTAATTTCTGGTTGTACTTACTGTTACTACTTACTGTACTAGTAGGGACACTCAGTCACTGTTCATAGGCTAGCTCCTGCGTGTGCGTGCACTCACTCACTGTCTGTGTACACACACTCTATTTCCTTGTGATTATTACTACTGATTATTGTAACTTCTAGTTGTACTTACTGACTCTGTAACTACTTACTTACTGTACTAGACACTCACTCAGTCACCTCGCCCACCAACCCACTCCATTAAAGTACCCCACTTTTCACCCGCCCTTTTAAAAAACTTTTGTGTTTACGCCCAAAACATCGAAGATGTCTGGAAGTGGCAGCCAGCGCGGTTTGGGCAAGGGGAAGGGCAGCAAGGGAATCAGGAGGAGAGGGAGCAGCATCGTGGCAAGCCGCGGGCGCGGCCGCGCCACCATGCACAGTTCCGCAGCAGCAGCAGCGTCAGTGGCTAACATTCCTCCTATAGCCACTGGCCGTGGATGCCTTGGGCGCCGCCCAGCAGGAGCATCTGCAACTCACGCTGCAGAGACACAGCAGCAGCAGCGTGTAGCACCTGCTCCGATTTTCCTCCAGCCGGGTCGGAAACGTCCCATTGAGGAAAAGGATGCAGACACTGTGGTGCAACTGATGACGGAGGATGAGCAGCCCGCCATCAGCTCTGCATCCGAGGCCTCCACCCTCACCACCACCACCACCACCACCCCTGTTCGCAGCAGCCGCCCAGCAGGGCCTGGGGAGGAGGCCAGTTCACCGTCACTCGCCGACCTGTCATTCAGCAGTCTTTTGACCCCAGGCATCATGAGTAAATTGTCTGCTGTTGTTGGCGATCTTGAGGAGGAGATGCTGATGGGCACTTTGGGGGATGAGGGATTGCACAGCAAGACTGTGGCGACAGTCAAGCAGCCCATCCATGCATCAGGAGAGGAGTTTGGGGGGTCATCATCCCAGCAGGACATGTTTCAGGAGGGGGAGGATGATGATGACACGGTGACAGACAGAGACTGGGTGCCACCAGCTCCAGGGGATGTCGTCATCAGCAGCTCTGAGGAGGAGGATGCGCTTGTGGGCCTTGCAAGGAGGCGCATCATTGCAAGCATTGGCAGCAGTAGGCAGGTCCCCCAGCCTGCTGGTGTCTCAGGCTCAGCAGCAGCAGCAGCAGCAGCATCTGCCAGTACCACCACCAGCCGCACCCAAGCCCCCCCCCCCAACCACCACAGGGAGACAGGCAGCAGCGGTTCCATGCCGTAGGGGGTTGTTTTTGTCACCAATCTGGCGCTTTTTCACCATGCCCACTGTGGACAGCAAGTACGCCACTTGCAACCACTGTCAGCGGAAGTTGAGCAGAGGTGCAGACCCCTTAAAGTTCAGCACCAGCTCGCTCATCAACCACCTTGCTGCAAAACATTTCCACCAGCATGAGGAGTTCCAGAGGCTGAAGGCATCTGGTGCTGGCAGTGGCACCACACCCATCACTGCACAGCCTTCAGCAGCAGCAGCAACAGCAGCCACCCGCCCTCCTGCTCCTCCAGCAGCACCAGCAGGAGTGCGGAAACGCACTGCTCCTCCCCCCTCTGCAACTCCTGCCGCCGACACTGAGGCCTGTTCTGGCAGCCAGTCCTCAGTGGCCTCCTCTGCTGTGTCTGCTGATTCCCGTGCCAGCAAAAGGCCACGCCAGAGCCTTTTGAGCGAGTCCTTCCAGGGGGTGGTTAGGGCTCTGCCTCCCAGCAGCCGTCGCGTGCGGCAGCTGAACGGCTTGCTGGCACGGGCCATGTGCTCCCAACTCCTGCCGTACACGCTCGTGCAGGAGGGGAGCGACATTCGTGCGCTGCTTGTTTGCGCAGCCCCAGACTGGCAGCTCCCCAGCAGACACTTCTTCGCCCGCAAGGCCATTCCTGCACTGCACCGCTTTGTGATGGCCAATGTGGAGCGAGGGCTGGAGCACGCGGTTGGTGAAAGGGTCCACGTCACCATGGACTCCTGGAGCAGCCGCTTCGGGACAGGCCGCTACCTGTCCTTCACTGTCCACTGGGTCAGCTTGGTGGAAGGGGGTGAGGATGGGAGAGCAGCAGCGGGCACAGCAGCAGCAGCAACACAGTGGGTGGTGCCACCCCACAGGGTCGGGGAAACTGCAGCAGGTTCCTCCGATCCTCTGCCATCCTCCGGCACACCTGGCCAAACCCCCCGCCTCAGCAGCAGCGTGAAGGCCCGCCACTGCCAAGCGCTGCTGCACTTGGTCAGCCTTGGGAAGACCAAGCTGACGGCAACCCATGTGTTGGCTAAACTCCAGGAGCAGGAGAGGATTTGGCTGACCCCCAGAGGCCTCAGAGTCGGAGAGGTGGTGGCCGACAATGGGGCCAATCTGGTTGCCGCAATAGACAGGGGAAACCTGACCCACATCCCCTGTCTTGCCCACGTGCTGAACCTGGTGGTGCAGAAGTTCTTGCGCACCTACCAGGGGATGGGCGAACTGCTGGAAACGGCAAGGAACGTTGTGCGTCACTTCCGGCGCTCGGCTGCAGCCTGTGCGAGCCTGGAAGACGTGCAAAAGGAGCTGGAGCTGCCACGCCATCGGCTGATCCTTGACGTTCCGACTCGCTGGAACTCCACCCTGGCGATGTTGGAGCGTCTGGTTGAACAGAAGCACGCTGTCAACCAGTACCTTGCCCTGGCCACTGTTTCCGCCGCTCAGAGAAGGGACAAGACCAGCAACATCCCGTCCATCGTCCCCGATGATGACTGGAGGCACATGCAGCAGGTGTGCTTAGTGCTGGCTCCCTTTCTGCAGGCCACTAACATGGTGAGCAGGGACCATGCTATGGTCTGCGAGTGGGTGCCCCTGGTTTGTCTGCTGAACAGGGCCCTCGATGCTTTGCTGGAACAGGGAGCGGCAGCCTTGGACCAGCAGGAGCGGCAAGCAGCTGCACAGTCCACCTCTGAGGGGGAGGAGGAGGAGGACTTGGTGGAGGTCCCTGACCTTGCTGCTGATGAGGGGGAGCAGCACAGCGCAGCTGAGTTGGTGCGGGGGTGGAGAGAGGATGAGGCTGACGAGGCAGAGGAGGAGGATGAGGACAGCACTGCCATCGATGTGCCAGCACACGTGGCCCGCCTCTTCCCAATGGCAGCGCACATGCTGGCGTGCCTGCGCAAGGACCCCAGGGTGATCCAGATGAAGCAGAGGGAGGACATCTGGATCAGCATGATGTTGGACCCACGCCTCAAGGGGAAGTTGAGCCAGTTCCTGCCGCCTGCAGGAGGAGACCCAGCGCAACAAATAAGGAGCTTGCAGCAGGCCCTTGTTGAGCGCTTGGAGGAAGCCTTCCCACAGCCTTCCACCCCCACTGTCCAGCAGCCAGCACAGAGGCAGCAGCAGGTGCCTGCATCCAGCAGCAAGCGCCCCACAGACCTGCTGTCTCTCAGCCACGAGCTCTACAGGACTGTAGAGGCTCCGGCAGCAGTGACTAGAGAGGAGGTGCATGCAGCAGCATCCTCCTCCGGTCACAGCCAGCGCCTGACCCGCATGGTGGCTGACTACATGGGGTCCTACAGCGGGCTTGACAGCGATGCCCCTGTTGATCCCATGGAGTATTGGGTCAAGCGCCTGGAGATCTGGAGCGAGCTGGCGCAGTACGCCCTGGAAGTGCTGTCCTGCCCCCCTTCCAGCGTGCTGTCCGAGCGCTGCTTCAGTGCAGCTGGTGGCGTGGTCACCGAGAAACGCTCACGTCTGTCTCCCAAGTCTGTGGACAGACTGACGTTTCTCAAGATGAACCAGGCGTGGGTGGAAGGCGAGTTCCTGGCCCCTGTTGTCGGCGAGAGGGGGACATGAACTGGCTGCCGGAACTTAGAACCATCGTTAATGTGCCTTACCAACCTTTACCACCTCCTGGCTCCTGCTCACTAAGCCAGCCTGGTTTACTTTAACTATTACGTCGCCTGCAGCCACACATTTTACAACTACAGTGGGCTGCTGTGTACTGCCCTTCTGCTGTCTGTCTGTGTTTCCCACTGCCAGGGTACACAGATTTACATTCTGCTGCCACTCTGCCACCAGCTATTACGTCAAAAAATAGCTATATCTGTGTAATTAGTTGTAAAACCAAAACTACAAAACCATTAAAAAAAAAGGTTTAATTTTTCAGAGGTGCCCGGGTTGAAAATTGTGTTGTCCCAGTTGTGTATTGGACACGATGTGGGCTGCACGACCGCTGTCTGGGACCTCCTGTTGAGTTTATTTACAGCCCTGGTATCACCCGCTAGGTACCAGGGCTATTATGTCACGCTGCCTGCCTGCTGCCACACTCACACTACTCCTCCATTCCTCCTGCTGCTGCTGTCTGTCTGTGTTTCCCACTGCCAGGGTACACAGAATTAAATTCTGCTGCCACTCTGCCACCAGCTATTACGTCAAAAAATAGCTATATATCTGTGTAATTTGTTTTACAAACAAAACCAAAAAACCATAAAAAAAAAAGGTTTAATTTTTCAGAGGTGCCCGGGTTGAAAACTGTGTTGTCCCAGTTGTGTATTGGACACGATGTGGGCTGCACGACCGCTGTCTGGGACCTCCTGTTGTGTTTATTTACAGCCCTGGTATCACCCGCTAGGTACCAGGGCTATTATGTCACGCTGCCTGCCTGCTGCCACACTCACACTACTCCTCCATTCCTCCTGCTGCTGCTGTCTGTCTGTGTTTCCCACTGCCAGGGTACACAGAATTAAATTCTGCTGCCACTCTGCCACCAGCTATTACGTCAAAAAATAGCTATATATCTGTGTAATTTGTTTTACAAACAAAACCAAAAAAACATAAAAAAAAAAAAGGTTTAATTTTTCAGAAGTGCCCGGGTTGAAAACTGTGTTGTCCCAGTTGTGTATTGGACACGATGTGGGCTGCACGACCGCTGTCTGGGACCTCCTGCCTGCTGTGTTTATTTACAGCCCTGGTATCACCGCTAGGTACCAGGGCTATTATGTCACGCTGCCTGCCTCATTGACTGCCTGCTGCCACACACTCATCCTCCTCCTCCTGCTGCTGAATTTACCTCCTGCTGTCTGTGTGTTTCCACTGCCAGGGAGCACATACAATGGCGCTTCCAACATGCGTGCGCCACCAGCTATTTGGTACGCTCAAAAATAGCTGCATTTCTTTAAAAAAAAATTTGGAAAGAGAAATAAGTGAAGAAGAAGAAGACGATATAGAAAAAGAAGGAGAAAAAGAAGAAGGAGAAGAAGAAGAAGATGATGAAGAAGAAGAAGATGATGAAGAAGAAGAAGAAGAAGATGAAGAAGATGAAGAAGATCAAGAAGAAGAAGATGAAGAAGATGAAGAAGAAGAAGATGGAGAAGATGAAGAAGATGAAGAAGATGAAGAAGAAGAAGAAGAAGATGAAGAAGATGAAGAAGATGATGAAGAAGAAGAAGAAGATGAAGAAGAAGAAGATGAAGAAGAAGAAGATGAAGAAGATGAAGAAGAAGAAGAAGATGAAGAAGATGAAGAAGAAGAAGAAGATGAAGAAGATGAAGAAGAAGAAGATGGAGAAGATGAAGAAGAAGAAGATGAAGAAGATGAAGAAGATGAAGAAGAAGAAGATGAAGAAGATGAAGAAGAAGAAGAAGAAGAAGAAGAAGATGAAGAAGAAGAAGATGAAGAAGATGAAGAAGAAGAAGATGAAGAAGATGAAGAAGAAGATGATGATGAAGAAGATGAAGAAGATGAAGAAGAAGAAGAAGATGAAGAAGAAGAAGAAGACAATATAGAAGAAGAAGAAGAAGAAGATATAGAAGAAGATATAGAAGAAGAAGATATAGAAGAAGATATAGAAGAAGAAGATATAGAAGATAAATAAGAAGAAGAAGAAGAAGAAGAAGAAGTATATACAGTACTGAACAAAATTCTGGACACAACTTCTCTTTCCACCTTTTTTTTTTTAAAGGAACATCCCCACATAATCACTTGCTGTTGTTACTTGGAAAAAAAGATGTTTCTTGCATCATTCACCCTCAAAACAAGTGTTGGAAGCTATTTAAGGCCAATTCGAATAGTCAGCTCGAATAATGAGCTCGAATACCGACTCGAATAGTGAGCTCGAAGTCCGAGGTCGAATCGAATAGTAAAAATTATTCGACTCGAATATTCGACTGACCTCGAATAATTTACTATTCGAATTCGACCAAACTCGAATTTTTAAAAGGGGTATTTGAGCACCACTACGTGCCAGAAATTTGTTAGTGAGGAAATCTGATTGTGTGTTGTAATCTGTAATGTCCGTACAGTTTTTGTGTATCCTTCTGAATTGACGATATGGTGTATTGATGGTCCAGGGGCGGTGATGGAAACTCTCGAAATGAATGTAGTTATTAGCATCCACCGGTTTAAAGTATGTTTTGGTTTTGATAGTGTTGGATTCTATGAACAGTGTGAGATCTAGATATTCAATACTGGTGGGATCATGTTATGAAGTGAATTGTAACCCAGCTGGGTTGGAATTTAGATAATTCATGAAGAGGGGGATGAGGTCGATGTTTCCTTGCCAGATGAGGATAAGATCATCTATGTACCATTTGTAGAATACTATATTGTCTGTAAAGGGGTTATTGGCTTGTAGTTTTTGTAATTCTAGGAGTCCCATTGATAAATTTGCATAGGAGGGGGCGAACGACGAACCCATAGCTGTACCATTGGTTTGTTGATAAATTTTGTCTGTGAAGGAAAAAACATTATTCTGTAAAATAAATTCTGTGCATTGGACTAGGAAAGATTGTTGACTATGGGGCATTGCCGGATTGGTTTCCAAAAGATTATTCGGAAGAGGCAGAACGCCTTCTAGGAGATACCAAATTTTACAAAATCCTTGACGTTGATCCTACAACGGAGCTCAATAAGTTAATGAAAACATTGCTCAATAGTGCCTTATCTAACAACATAATTTCCAAAAACGAAAGAAACTACATTGTCAACCCACATCCCAAAACTCCGTTCTTCTATTACCTCCCCAAGATACACAAATCCCTAGTTAAACCACCAGGACGCCCCATCATATCCGGTATAAATTTCATGACTAGCAATCTATCACGGTTTGTAGACCAGCATCTACAACCTCATGTACGATCACTTAACTCCTATCTCAGAGACTCTGCACACCTCATTGAACTTCTTACTTCCATAACCTGGCAAGATAATTATGTTTGGCTCACTTGTGATGTAACGTCAATATATACCAATATACCACACTCCTATGGAATTTCTAGATCTCAGACTGTTCATAGAATCCAACACTATCAAAACCAAAACATACTTTAAACCGGTGGATGCTAATAACTACATTCATTTCGAGAGTTTCCATCACCGCCCCTGGACCATCAATACACCATATAGTCAATTCAGAAGGATACACAAAAACTGTACGGACATTACAGATTACAACACACAATCAGATTTCCTCACTAACAAATTTCTGGCACGTAAATATCCTAAAAAACTAATTAAAGATGCAAAGTTCAAAGCAAAAACCGTTCCACCACATAATCCAACCCAATGTCACACCAAACCACCCACTGCAGATTGCCCCCGATTTATTACCCGTTTCAGTGCCCAACACCCCCAAATCCGCACAATTTTACAAAACAGATGGGACATTCTATTACAAGACCCCTATTTGCGACAATCAATTCCTCAAAAACCCCAGATTACCTTCAGAAGAGCCCCTAATTTGCGTAACCTTCTAGCACCAAGTAAACTCCGAACACCTACAGCAAACACAAATCCAAAGCAAAAACACACCCCAGGATGCTACCCATGTAACAACACCAGATGTAAGGCCTGCCCGTTTATTAATGCCACCAACTCTTTTTGCTCCAACACCACAAAGATTAATTATCCAATCAAACATCCGATAACCTGTACCTCAAGATATGTCATATACATTATCTCCTGTCCCTGTCACCTCCAGTACGTGGGCCGCACCACACAACCGGTGCGCAGTCGTATTGGACAACACAAAAGAAATATACTAAAAAACTTTCCCCTTCACAGCGTCTCCAGACACTTCGGCACTCACCACCACAATGACCCCACACTATTCCATATAACACTTATAGAAACCATTGACCAACAACTGCACAATGCTTTTGAAATATTGAAAGCGAGAGAGATGTTTTGGATACAAATGTTGAGGACCCTCATTCCTGAAGGACTCAACGAACAATTAGAAAAAATCCACTAATCATATTGAATCAATATTAATTTTAACCCAGTCGCCTCTTTCATCGGTCCTCGTCATACGTTCGAGCTTTTAACACTTTGTATTTTCACCTTTTATTTTATTAATTTGTGTGTGTTTTCTTATTGTTCGTTTTTATTATATCTTCCTGATTTTATCATTGTAATTTTATGTATATTTCTAATTTCTTTTATCATTACCACTATTTCGACTAATTGTATTATTATTATTGCAATTTTTATTCTCTGTACAAGTATGGTCCTTATCCCGATAGCCTAATGTCTTTTACATTATTTATATTACAACACGGGAATTTACAGTGACATTTGCACTAAACTACATAACATACAGTGGTAGCCAGAATTTTTATGGCCTATTTTATAACCTTGACAGCCAAATCCGCATCCCCATGCGTTTTTTTTGACGCAACATCTGTTCCCACGCCGCCCTACACATGGCGGCTTGAAAGTACGCATGTGCCACTGTCGCATGCGGCTAAAAATACGCATGCCCGGGACGCAATGACGCGTCAAATATACGCATGCGCGCATTGCGTAATGACGTAATTACGCATGGCGGGAAACCAAGCGCCCGCCCCATATTCTAGTGAAGTAAGGGGTGAGATTCACCACTATAAAAACGGCAGTTCAGTAGCACTTGGTTACTGAGGCGCCAAGTGCTACCTGGACATACTGCTGGTAAGTTACTCACTTTATTTAATCCTAGATGTTTTTTTCTAACCATGACTAGCACTATCTATATTTTAAGACAGGCTTAATTTTTTCCCCTCACCTCTGTAACACGATGGACACGCATACATACATACGCACTCCGATGCGTTTGTGAATATTTATATATGTTTTTTTAAAAGTGTCTATAACTGTTTATCTGACAATTACTCCATGTTTATATGGACATATATCTGCTTTTTTTACACATATGCTGTAGATCACCCCGGTTTATTTCCCCCCCCCCCCCCCGGTCCCTATTTCCCCCCCTCCCCTCCCTATATGGTTGTTTTTCTACCCAAAAATGTTTCTCCTCCCCCCCCCCTTTTTTTCCCTTTCCTTATAAAAATGGAAATTCCCCCCCCCCTTCCCCCCCCCCTCGGTGCCCCTTCCCTATTTTTTCCCTCCCAGTTGATCCTATGGGATTGAATCAAATACAGCGAATTCTTCACACCTTAAGATGCTCATTGCTGTTTTTACTTGTGCAGTATGTTCAGAAATGTACAAATGCGTTGCCTCTTACCCCCAGTTGTGTGCTCCGTCCTGTATTTGCCTGATGAAGCGGGCTTGACCTGCGAAACGCGTTGCGATCTACCCTTGGAGTATACCAATAAATATTCCCTTTGTTTGAATAGACAGTGTAGTGTCTGCTTGCGGGAGGTAAGTCCACCACTGCCTCCCACGCAATTTTTTAAAACTTTTAAATACTGTTTTTATTCTTTTGGCGCCTCTGTTCTCAAATATAAACACAATTTACTAAATACCCTTAATACTTTTGGAGAGGTCTCAGGGCACAAAATAAATCTTGTTAAGTCTGAAATAACTTGCAGTGCTCCCTCTTCTGAGGCCAAGCAGATAAAGCTCACGTATGGGTTTCAGTATAAGCTCCATTACCTCAAATACCTAGGTGTCAACCTCAGTAGTAATAACACTGACTTGTACAAATAAAACTAAGCACAGATACTCCTTGAACTTATGCAGGACCTAGAGGTTTGGCATACTTACTCATTATCTTTACAGGCCAGATCTCTGCAGTCAAGATGACCCTTCTACCTAGATTGACTTACTGTTAAGCTTCACAGAGAATACTGTTGACCTTACCACTGCGGAAAAGAACTTCCTAGAGCACAGAGTCTAAGTGACCACGGGTCTTCACCCACGACCCCTTGAGGGGGAAGTAGGAACACCCCCCTAACGGGAATGTCGGGCTTCGCTGCCTAGTGCCCACCAGGTTGCACCCCAGGTCGTCCTAACAGTGGTTCGGAGAACAGCAACGCTGCAATGTGGAAATGCAAGGTACAGAATCAGCAGGCGATATCGTAGTCAGACAGTTCCAAGGTCAGGGCTGGCAGAGTTCAATCAAAACGGTTAAGCAATCCAAGGGTCGAGGCAGGCAGAGTTCAGGCAACACGATTAACAGGCAAGGTCAGGGCAGGCGGAGGTCAAACGGAAACAGGAACAGGCCGGGGTCAACAACAGGAATCAATCAGGATACAAGCGGGCAGAAACACAGGCTACTGCTAGCAAGCTGTATGAACTGACAGCAGGGATGCTCAGGGCTAGCTGGTTTAAATAGGCCATTTGGCGCCAAGGACTGGACGCCACGCATGCGCACAAGCGGACGCATGGACGCATGCCGCATGCGTAGAAGCACGCACATGCGTACTATTATCCGCATGACAACGGTGTTTGCGCGACTGCGCCTGTGCGAACTACACAGCGTGGTGACATCACGCCAACGGGCGTAATACCACGCGAGATGCATAACAAATGCCGGCCCCTCCTGCGCGCGCGAGTGCGTACCGATCCCCGGGACTGACACGCAGGAAGCCGGTGAGTATGACATTGCCCCCCCTCAACGGCATCCTCTGGATGCCTCTTGGACCAGGCCTGTCAGGATGTAAGTCATGAAAAGATTTAATTAATCTGGATGCATGGATATTAGATGCAGGTTCCCAAGAGTTTTCTTCCACCTCGAACCCTTTCCATTTTATTAAATAATAAAGTGAACCTCTACTGAGTCTAGAATCTAGGATTTTTTCTACCTCAAATTCTTCAACTCCATCAATGAGAATGGGAGGAGGTGGCAACACTGACCGGTTCTTAAAAGAACTTGATATTACTTGTTTAAAACAGGAGACATGAAAAACTGGATGAACCCTCATGGTATCTGGAAGTTTCAACTTAAATGCCACAGAATGAATTTGCTTTTCTATAGGAAAAGGACCCACAAATCTAGGACCCAACTTCTTAGATGGACACCTCAAGTTCAGATTAGCAGTAGAGAGCCACACCATATCACCAATTTGGAATTGAGGAGCTTCACTTCTTTTCCTATCTGCTTGAGACTTAACCCTGAGTTGAGTCTGTTTCAGATTGGCTTGCAATCTCTTGAAGTTTTCTGTGAGACAGAATAAACGTTGTTGAACCTCTGGCAGTTGAGAATCACATCGTACAGTAGGAAGTATGGCTGGATGGAAGGCATAGTTAGCGTAAAATGGTGTCTGTTTGGTAGAGGCATGGATACTGTTATTATACGCAAATTCAGCAGTGGATAATAGTGATGACCAATCTTCTTGTGAGGCAGATGTAAAGCAGCGTAAGTATTGTTCCAACGTCTGATTTGTCCGCTCTGTCTGTCCGTTGGACTGGGGATGATAACCAGATGAGAATGACAAGGTGATACCAAGTTTGCTACATAGCTCCTTCCAGAATCTTGAGGTGAATTGAACTCCCTTGTCGGATACTATGTCAGAGGGAAGTCCATGAAGCTTGACACAATGGTTTAAGAAAGTTTCAGCAGTAACGGCAGCAGTCGGTAAGCTTTTCATTGGAACAAAGTGTGCCATCTTAGTAAATCGATCAATGATTACGAAGATCGTAGTGAAACCATCTGAAGGTGGTAAATCAGTAATAAAGTCCATAGAGAGCATGTCCCAAGGCCTAGATGGAATGGGTAATGGAGCTAGTAAACCCCATGGCCGGTGGCGAGAGTTCTTAGATTGGGCACAGGTGGTACAAGATGAAACAAAATCTTTGCAGTCTTTAATAAGCTGGGGCCAAAAAAAATGTCTTTGAACTAATTCCTGAGTCTTACTCACACCAAAATGGCCAGCGAGTAGGTTGTCATGGCATTGCTGTAATACAGTAGTACGTAGGTCAGCTGGAACATATACTCTGTTATCATGGAGGAACATGCCATCCTGTGCCTGCAACTGCTCAGTAAGCTCAGCGGGAAGTGCCGAAGACTGTTGCTTAATTTGATCCAGTAATTCTGGTTGTAACAGAAGGAAGTTCATGGGAGAGAGAATAGTATCTGGGTTTGTCTTTGATTGAGGATCTCCTGGGAACATCCGGGACAAGGCGTCAGGTTTACCATTCTTGTTGCCAGGCCTGTAGGTTACATGAAAATCAAAACGAGAAAAGAAGAGGGCCCACCGAGCTTGTCTTGGACGAAGGCGTTTTGCGGACTTCAGATATTCCAAGTTCTTATGGTCTGTGAAAACAACAATAGAATGTTGTGCTCCTTCCAGTAAATAACGCCACTCCTCAAACGCAGCTTTAATGGCCAATAGCTCTCGATCAGCAACATCATAATTCTTTTCAGATGTATTCAACTTACGGGAAAAAAAAGCTACAGGATGAAGTAAGTTCTTTGGGCCAAAGCGTTGGGATAGAACTGCCCCGATTGCCACTTCAGATGCATCAACTTCTAAAAAGAAAGGTTGTGATGGGTCAGCATGTTTGAGAACCGGGGCTGACGTAAACAGCTGCTTGAGTCTTTCAAAAGCGATCTGGGCGTCAGGGGTCCAATAAAACTTCTGATGGGCTTTGGTGAGTTGTGTGATTGGGGAAACAACAGCAGAAAAGTCCTTGATGAATTTTCTATAAAAGTTTGCGAATCCCAGAAACTGTACCCTATCCTGTTCGAAGGCGCATTTCTCTAGTTTGGCATACAAATTGTGGACACGGAGCCGGGTTAAAACCTTCTTGACGTGGAGTCGGTGCTCACTCAAGGAAGAGGAGAAGATCAGAATGTCACCAAGATAAACTGCCACGAACACATCAATGAAGTCTCGGAAAACATCATTAATAAAGTACTGGAATGTAGCTGGTGCGTTGCAGAGGCTGAATGGCATAACCATATATTCGTAATGTCTGTAACGGGAGCGGAAAGCCGTCTTCCATTCGTCTCCTTCACGAATTCGAATGAGATTGTATGCTCCCCGAAGGTCAACTTTTGTAAAGATCTTGGCAGTTCGCAATCTTTGGAACAAATCTGGGACCAGGGGTAGAGGATAGCGGTTCTTAATGGTGATCTTATTTAATTCACGGTAGTCCACACACGGCCTGAGAGAACCATCTTTCTTTTCAACAAAGAAGATCCCAGCCCCAGCTGGCGAAGTTGAGGGGCGGATGAATCCTTTGGCCAGATTCTGATCAATGTATTGTTTCAGCACTGCGGACTCGGGTTCTGAGAGAGGAAACACTCTTCCAAACGGAATCCCCGCACCGGGGTGAAAGTCAATAGGACAATCGTAAGGACGATGTGGTGGCAAAGTGTCAGCAGCTTTTTCATCGAAAACATCTCTGAAGTCCTTGTACTGAATTGGAAGCAGTGACTCTAGGCTGGGTTTGAAGCACAGTAATTGGCAGGCTTTAGGAAGGCAAAACTGTTGACAATACTTGGATTGAAAGTTCACGGTTCCCGAGCTCCAGTCGATAGTTGGATTATGAGCTTGGAGCCATGGAATTCCCAAGATGATAGGGAATAGTGGAGAAGGAATCAGATCAAATGTAAGAAACTCCTGATGATCTTCGGAGATGGTAACCAGTATAGGGTAAGTTTCCAGAGTGATGGGTCCAGTACCCAGAAGAGACCCATCAGCAAGTTGTATAGGCAAAGGAATTTTCTTTTGACGGGTAGAAAGCTGTAATTGTTGAGCAAGTTGAATGTCCAAGAAACAGGAACAGGCTCCGGAATCAATGATGGCTTTAACTTGGGTTATTGCGTTTGGGCCCTGTAAAGATAGAGACAATGGAACATGAGAAGGTGAAGGATGAAGAATACGAGACTCAGCTGTAGTGCTTGATTCGAGCTTACCATTAGGTCTCACAGGGCAGTTGTTACGGAAGTGTCCTGGAGAACCGCAGTACATGCAAAGGTTGGCTTGTCTACGTCTCTGGCGTTCTTCCATGGTCAATGGAGATCGGGCTAATCCAAGTTGCATGGGTTCTACAGTATCCAAGTCGGAAGATGATGTAGTAGAAGGAGCAGCTTGTGACGGAAAGACACTATAAGCAGGAAGGTTCCAAGAGGTACGAGTGACGCCTGATCTCTCGAGTCGCCTTTCTCTCAGACGCCTGTCGATCTGTGTGGCCAGTTGAATGAGTTCCTTTAAGGTGGCTGGAATGCCCACCCGGGCCAGCTCGTCCTTGAGTTGCTCCGACAGACCCAGACGGAACTGGAATCTCAGTGCAGCATCGTTCCACTGGGTGTCTCCGCTCCAGCGACGAAAGTCCGAGATATATTCCTCCACTGGCCTGCGACCCTGACGCAAGTTCTGGAGTGCGGTCTCAGCTGAAGCAACTCGAGCTGGATCATCATAAAGTTCTGCGAGTGCTTCAAAGAAGGTCTCTACCGTGTTCAGAGCAGGATGATCTTGTTCACGCAACTGTAATGCCCAAGCTTGTGGTTCATTCTGAAGAAGGGAGATAATAGTACCCACTTTGGCCTGTTCAGTGGCATAAGTTCTTGGGTGTAGTGAAAACATCAGAAGACAGGCTCCCTTAAAAGTTCTGAACTTGCTACGGTCCCCGGTAAACCGATCTGGCAGAGGAGTCTTAGGTTCAGGCATGGGGGCGTTAACTGTTATGTTAGATGCAGTAGGCGGTATTGCAGTAGGTAGATTTTGAACTTGAGTCTGGAGCTGAACAAAGTTACCCTGGATTTGTTGCACGGAAATGCTGAGTTCGGACACCAGTTTGCACAGCGTATCAATGTCAGGCGAATTTCCAGCAGCGTTCATCTTGGCTGTCAGTTTCTGTTAAGCTTCACAGAGAATACTGTTGACCTTACCACTGCGGAAAAGAACTTCCTGGAGCACAGAGTCTAAGTGACCACGGGTCTTCACCCACGACCCCTTGAGGGGGAAGTAGGAACACCCCCCTAACGGGAATGTTGGGCTTCGCTGCCTAGTGCCCACCAGGTTGCGCCCCAGGTCGTCCTAACAGTGGTTCGGAGAACAGCAACGCTGCAATGTGGAAATGCAAGGTACAGAATCAGCAGGCGATATCGTAGTCAGACAGTTCCAAGGTCAGGGCTGGCAGAGTTCAATCAAAACGGTTAAGCAATCCAAGGGTCTAGGCAGGCAGAGTTCAGGCAACACGATTAACAGGCAAGGTCAGGGCAGGCGGAGGTCAAACGGAAACAGGAACAGGCCGGGGTCAACAACAGGAATCAATCAGGATACAAGCGGGCAGAAACACAGGCTACTGCTAGCAAGCTGTATGAACTGACAGCAGGGATGCTCAGGGCTAGCTGGTTTAAATAGGCCGTTTGGCGCCAAGGACTGGACGCCACGCATGCGCACAAGCGGACGCATGGACGCATTGCGCATGCGTAGAAGCACGCACATGCGTACTATTGTCCGCATGATAACGGGTGCGCGGGACTGCGCCTGTGCGAACTACACAGCGTGGTGACATCACGCCAACGGGCGTAATACCACGCGAGATGCATAACAAATGCCGGCCCCTCCTGCGCGCGCGAGTGCGTACCGATCCCCGGGACTGACACGCAGGAAGCCGGTGAGTATGACACTTACTACTTCAGGGTACTTCCGATTGTCATTGTCAAAAAAGATATACACTTCTCAAAAACAAAAAGAAAAAAGAAAAGGGAACACTTAAACAACAGTAACTCCAAGTCAATCGCACTTCTGTGAAATCAAACTGTCCACTTAGGTAGTAACACTGATTGACAATCAATTTCACATGCTGTTATGCAAATGGAATAGATAACAGGTGGAAATTATAGGCAATTAGCAAGACATCCCTAATAAAGGAGTGGTTCTGCAGGTGGTGACTACAGACCACTTCTCAGTTGCTAAGCTTTCTGGCTGATGGTTTGGTCACTTTTGAATGCTGGAGGTGTTTTCACTTTAGTGGTAGCTTGAGACGGAGTCTACAATCCACACAAGTGTCTCAGGTAATGCAGCTCATCCAGGATGGCACATCAATGCAAGCTGTCTGTCAACGTAGTGTCCAGAGCAGCTAAAATCAATTGTGAATTGACCTGCAGCAGGGCTGTGCAGAGGGTCCTTAACTGGGGGATGCTCGAATTTAAAAAAAGGGGCCTCGCCCCCCCCCCCCCCCTCCAAAAAAAATATACAATAGTACCTACAAGCAGGGGTGCTTGGATACCACTTTTCAAAATCCGAATTAATCCGGATCCGGATACCCAGATATCCGGATCTGGATCGGATATCCGAATCCGAACGTTCAGATATCCGTGTTCATGCGGATATCCAAACGAATTATCAGGGCTATCCGGCCAGATTCGGATATCCAGATATAAAAACCAGAAGTGCCCTTTAAATTGCTTTAAAAAGTTTTTTTAGGGTAAATGAGGTATGTAGCATCATTATTTTTTAAAGGGGAACACTAATTGATGATGTGGGGACTTAAACCCCCCCCCCCCTCCCAAAAAATGGCTGTCAATTAACATTAGGCCTAGGTTCCAGACAGCGGTCGTGCAGCCCACATTGCGTCCAAAGTCCAACCGCACAACTGGGACATGACAGTTTTCAGTCAAGACACCTCCAAAAAATGACGCAGCAATTGTGTTTTGGGTTAAATATAGGTGGTGTCAGTGGCCTGTGGCACCCTGGCCTAGCGGTGGGAGCTGCACAGGCAGCAGGAGCAGGACAATGCAGCAGCAGCAGGTGTAGCGTGTGCCAGGAGCATGCCAGACGTGTCACATGGCAATTGGCATTTAGCACGTGTCACGTGGCACTTGCAATGTGTCACGTGGCACTTGCCATGTGTCAATCAAGCTAATTAACGATTTAACCATAGTGTAGTGGTAGTGAAGGGGTTAATCACTGAACAGCTTATCACTGTGTACAACCCTTGCTACTAGGCCCTGCAGCACTGGATCACACACTCTGACTGTCACACCATGACATCAATCAAGCTAATTAACGATTTAACAATAGTGTAGTGATAGTAGTGAAGGGGTTAATCACTGAACAGCTTTAGGTTTATAACTGTGTACAGCCCCCTTGCTAGGCCACCAGCACTGGAGCATGTCTCTCAGTGAGCATTCAGCAAGCTAAGACGATATGTCTCATCATGGCAGCCCTCCTTATTATACAGGGGGGCTGGCCAGTCTTTCTTTCTGTGATTGGGTGCCAGGGTTTAGGCTGGGAGCCCTCTGATTGGCTCAATGAGGTCAGGTGGGGCTGACCAGGGTTCCCCTCTGTGATTGGTTGCTAGGGCTTCTGCTGGGAGCCCTCTGATTGGCTCCAGGATGTCATCTCCTTAGTATTTCAGATCCGGATATCCGCAATATCCGCGGATATCCGGGTTATGCGGCCAAATATCCGGAGATAGCTATCCAGATTTCTAGAGAAATCCGGAATCCGATCTGGATAGCGTAAAAATGGTCGGATATCAGGGTTACCCGGATATCCGGAATCCGGATGAGCAGCACTGCCTACAAGTGGTGGGGGACCTTCCCCCCCAGCCCCCTTGCCCTGCAGTGGCATGTGACCTTCACTCCCCTGGCTCTCAAACTGTCCCAAACCATACCCCTTAGCCCCTCTGCTTGACACATACATTCAGTCACAGAAGAGCTGCCTGCATTCAATGGTGTGGAATTAGTCAGACCTGTCACTGGTGGCCGAAAATACCCTATCTCGTTTCTGGCTAGGGGGTACTGGTTGTAATGTGGGTGCTGAATGCAGATGCTGGGTGTCATGTGGGTTCTGGGTGTAGGTACAGGGTGTCATGTGGGTTCTGGCTTTGGGTGGGTATCAAGTGTCCAGCGGGTGTTGATTGCAAGTACTTAGTGCCAATTTAGGGCAGCCAACATATCTCTCTCAGATCAGATTCGATCAGAGCTAGATGGTCATTGCAGATGTATGAGCACCTTAAAACTTTTAATCATAAATTAAAGGGTCATTTAAGCCAGGAATAAAAAAATCAGTTTTACTTTCCTGGGGCTTCTACCAGCCCCCTCCAGCCGTCCCGTGCCCTCGCAGTCACTCATGGAGCCTCCCACCACCAGGTGGTTTAATTTTCACTGACAGGCCTGGCCACGCATATTTTACTTCGTGTTCCCACCTGCAATAGCATCCTGCGCCTGTGCAGGACACTATTGATGACTGGAACACAAAGAAGGATATGCGTGGCCAGGCCTGTGCAGAAAGTACGTTGACTCCCTGTCAGGGCTTGTCAGTGAAAACAAAACTAGCTGGCGGTGAGTGACTGCGACCGTGCGGGACGGCTGCAGGGGGCTGGTAGAAGCCCCAGGCAAGTAAAACTGATTTTTTATTCCTGGCTTAAGTGTCCCTTTAAGCAACCCTTGCTTGCGGAGATGAAAGGAATATAATTATAATAATAATAATAATACTTCTCTTTATTTGAGCCGTTACTGCTGTTCTTGATGTAAATACATTTTATTTTCTTAAAGTTCTTATGTGCCGTTCCCTGGGGTAGCAAATCAGACAACATCAGAATCTATCCCTGGAGCAGCAAATCTGGTGACAGCAGAATCTAGATAGTATACATGTAGTTCCACCTACATGTGCTACATTGGGATGTGTTGAATTTACCCCTCCTCTTTCACATAGTGTCCCAATTTACTAGGCAGCTCTCAATTGATTTTAGTTGGTAGCAGCTTGACCAGCAGTAATAATTGTCTCAATGGTCTGCAAGCCTACAGGTGAAAAGAGAAACCAATTGAGATGACCAATAGTTTCCTCACCACCTATGGAAAAGAAAGAAAGGAATAGAAAGATAACTCTTAAAAAAGCCAGGATATAAGCATTAAGGGCCCATTCACACTAGAGTGTTTTGCCGGCGATTTCGGCAAAACGCTCAAGCGCTAGTGCTTTTTAAAGCGCTAGTGCAATAATATCCTATGGGCTCATTCTCACTTGGGCGATTTGCGTTAATAGCCGGCGATTAACGCAAATCGCCAAACGCAAACGTGTAGCCTGCACCATTTTCAAGTGATTTTCTGGCAATCACGTTTCAGTGCTATAGAACCGCTAAATGCGATCGCAAAAAAATCGCCAAGTGTGAATGCCGATTTTTTTTTTGCGTTCAACGCAAAACATTGCCAGAGCAAAACGCTAGCAAAAACACTAGCGTTTTGCGATTTGCAAGTGTGAATGGGCCTTCCTGCTTTACACATAACAGGCGTAGGGGTGAAAAGGACCTTTGAACTGCAAGTTAATTCTGCATAGGTGTACATAGTGTTTGTTAGACTGGCCCTGTTTCCTGGTTTGTTATAGTTTCTTTTTTACAAAGAGAAAAGTCCTAATGTTCCTATTACTCCATGTTTCTATACTACATATGTATATAAGTATAGTAAATACCAGTGATGGCTAACCTTGGCACTCCAGCTGTGGTGGAACTACGAGTCCCATGAGGCATTGCAATACTTGACAGCTCTAAGCATAACTCGGGGAGGCTGAGGCATGATGGGATTTGTAGTTTTGTCACAGCTGGAGTGCCAAGGTTAGCCATCACTGGTATATACTATACTAACACTTGTTGGGCAATTGGGAATATCAATCAGATGCAAGTATTTCAGAGTTCATGCAGATGTTTGTAAATATGTATGCAAATATATGCAGCTTGAAAATAGACCAATCAAGTCCTACACAGGTTTAAATTGTTTGGTCCATTTTCAAGCTGCACATGTTTGCATAAAAATGTGCATAAATCTGCATGAACTCGAAAATATTTGCATCTCATTTATCGCCCCTATTGGGCAATATATCAATAACAACAGATAAACACAGCACAAAGGAGCTAATGTGCTAAAGCTTTAGTGAAGTGTAGTGAAATTGTTTCTTTCTTTCTTCCAAAAAGTATGCAGGGGTGTTTAAAATAAAATAAAAATTGATTGCATATAATTGGGTGTTTGAGGGGACCATAAGTAAATCACTCATCTCTAATAAATATGACATAGCACATCACGGTATATCACAAATACAAATGTGACAGGTTTTTTTAATATGTGTGCTGCTAGGAAATTAAATGTGACTTGTAGAGATGACTTAATATTGAATTTGTCATAAATATTGTATTAATATTGCATATCATTTGAGCTCAAGTGTTTTGCTAATGCAGAAATTTAAGTGATTTTGCCAGCTTGATCACCATTACGAAAAAGAAATATAGCTTCATAAATACATCTTTGGGAATTTTTTGATCAGCTATAGCAATGAAAATGAACACAAAGGCAAGGGGAAAAAAAGCATTTTTACTGTAATGAATAAAAAATGATGTGTCTACAGAGCACAAGATGTACCTACATGAGCCATAATTACAAACAATATTGTTGTATCATTTTAATTCTTGACATCTGCTAAAATATGTATTTTTATGGCACATCATTATGTCAAAAAAACATTGAGCTGTGCATTCGGCGGCCAAACTCAATGCAATATTTACGGCTTCAGAATCTACATTTTAAGGCAATTGCACCACTGAGGCTTTGGCCAATTACAAAGGCATAACAACCCTTGGTCATTGTCTTTAACATCCACTAGACAGCGAGAGCCTGTGGTGACAATGGCTTTCTACAATTGCTTTTGTTATATTAGACTAATATAGATTTGACTTAATATACACAAAGGGTGACATATCCTAACTCTCTAATGTGTGCTAAGCATAAAAACAGCAAACTTGAACAGACGTTGCCCTTTCATTCCTTTACCTTCTATTTCTTGTTAAAGTAACATATTTCTCATGCTCACAATATTAATAAAATATATTAGCAAGACATATGGTATCTGGATACTGTCTGTTGCTTATCTCTGTACATTTTATTGGCGCTCGTATACCTTTGCACTGTCTTTTTTTTACTATCTCTCTGTCTGGGCCTGATGCCCTAAAGTTTTTCCAGCTGTTAAATAAGACAGCAAATTCCACAGCATTGTATCTTACTTTGCTTGATATTCAGTACATTTTATAGGTTTATTTTTGCATGAAAAAAATCTATATATCACCTCTGTTTATAACATTTGTATTTCAGAGAAACTGAGCTTAAAGGGGAACTGAAGAGAGAGGTATATGGAGGCTGTCATGTTTATTTCCTTTTAAGCAATACCAGTTGCCTGGCAGCCCTGCTGATCCTCTGCCTCTAATACTATTAGCCATAACCCCTGAACAAGCATGCAGCAGATCAGGTGTTTCAGTGGTTCAGACTTATAAGTCTGATCTGACAAGACTAGCTGCATGCTTGTTTCTGGTGTTATTCAGATACTACTGCAGAGAAATAGACCAGCAGGGCTGCCAGGCAACTGGTATTGATTAAAAGGAAATAAACATGATAGCCTCCATATCCCTCTCTCTTCAGTTCCCCTTTAAAGGGAACCTAAACTGAGAGGGATATGGAGGTTTCCTTTTAAACAATACCAGTTGCTTGTCAGTCCTGCTGATCTCTTTGGCTGCAAGTAGTGGCTGAATCACACACCTGAAACAAGCATGCAGCTAATTCAGTCTGACTTCAATCAGAGCACTTGATCTGCATGCCTGTTCAGGGGCTTTGACAAAAGTATGAGAGACACAGGATCAGCAGGAGAGTCAGGCAACTGGTATTATTTTAAAAGGAAAAATCCACATCTTTCTCAGTTTAGGTTCCCTTTAAAATATATGAACAGTTTTGCCTACCTCTTTTCACACCATTCCCATATGTGATTTCACTAGAACTACTTCTTTTTGTTTGTTAATTTTAAATATAAGTGTGGGACTGTAATAAAAGAAAAATGTATGTAGATATAGTTTTACTATTTGGCCACAAGATGGCCTCAGTCTTTTTTTTTAGGCGTCCTGTAAGTGTACACACACACACACACACACATATATATATATATATATATATATATATATATATATATATATATATATATATATATATATATATATATATATGTATATATATATATATATAGAGAGAGAGAGAGAGAGAGAGAGAGAGAGAGAGAGAGAGAGAGAGAGAGAGAGAGAGAAAGACAGTGGGAGGGCTCTGCCCATACGAGCATGCAATCTAGAAAATGACCTTAGTAAAATAACATGGTATGTCCTCTCTTTCACCAGAGTATTGTGGAGCACCCCCAGATGGCTTATTACTCATTATCCGGGTGCAGAGCTAACATTACATCTGCATTATGACTGGATATTACACAGCGCAGTATATCTGTCATGAAGGCAGAGAGACCACCTGCACATGTCACAAAAGAGAGGCTCAGCAGCATGACAACGTTGAGCAATGGCTGAGCGGTTGTTGCGGAGAAATTATAGCCATAATTGAAAGCCTGTTGGTGATGTATCTCCACATGCTGTCAGGACTTCAAAAAGCAGAATAGATGAGCGGATCAACTTATCTTAGAAAGAAATTGATGGTGAACGCACATGTTCTATAGAAAACTTACTTCAGGTTTACATATTCCAAAGGGTTAAAAACAGGCCAGCTTTTTCTCACAGCAGCTGTAAATATCACTGCGGCACCAAATAAAAATTTCTAAGGCCCTTTTTATAACCATTTAAGTATTTGACTGTACTTAAATATTACTGTGTATTACTGTGTATAATTATGGGTGTGACTATTTGAAGGTAAGTTCTGACTTCCCAAATGCTGCTTTTGGCTTCCACATACTTATGGGCAAGCCTTGAACGCACCTTTAGGCCTGGAACCCACTGAAAACCGCAAACGCAAAACGCAACCGCTAGCGTTTTGTCTGAGCGGTTTGCAAGCGGATTCATGCGCGTTTTTGGTCGTGTTTTGCAACATTGTATTTTTTCCCCCAGCGGGTGCCTAGCGTTTTGCGTTTTGCGTTTTTATCCTGATTGGTCCTGTGAATTATTTTTCATTTTGTTACAGTGTGCTGAACCGCAAAACGCTAGCAAAACCGCTCAGTTTAGGTTTTGCTGAGCGTTTCTGCTAGCGTTTCAATACTTTACATTGAAGCGCTAACGCTCCCAAAATGCTGCAGGTCCTGCGTTTGCGTTTCTGGGAAACGCAAACGCTCCTGTGGAAGTTGCCCCATCCATTAACATTAGCCCAGCGTTTTGGCAAACTGCTAGCGTATCGCAGTGCTGCCAAAACGCTGCCAAAAGCGCTCATGTGGGTTCCAGCCCTGACACTGTGACTTTTAAACTTGCCTGTCCTTCAGCTTTGTGGATGTAAGCATTCTGCCTGATATACAGTATTTATATATACAGTATATATATGTGTGTTTTCATGTCTATATGTTTTCTGTAGTTTTCTTGTTGTTCATGTGCTATATGTATTCATTGGATGCATTATAATTTATTGTATGGCCTGTAGTGTAGTAGTACAGTTGGAAGATGATGAAATAGTAATAATAATAATAATAATAATAATAATACACTCAGCACACAGTAGCCTTACATTGTACTTCATTTCTTGATGACAAGCTGTACTAGCTTTTATCTGCTGTACATGTAAAACTGAACAGCTAAAACTTTCTTTTTAGTTTTGGATACATTAAAGTGAACCTTAAGTCAGAAAAAATGAGTTTTGCAGCAGTCCTGTGCCCTCGCAGCCACTCACTAATCCTCTGGTCCCCCCGCTGCCAGCTAGTCTTGTTTTTGCCGACAGGCCCATCAGGACTGGCCATGCGTAGCTTTTTCAGCATTCCCAACTGTAATTAGAGCTATTGCGTGCTGCAACTCGTACAAAAATACGCGTTGCAAAAATGAAACTAGCTGGCAGCGGGGGGACCAGAGGATTAGTGAGTGGCTGCGAGGGCACAGGATTGCTGCAGGGGGCTTAAGTGTCTCTTTAGGAAGGGTTAGGACATTTTATTAATATTTTTTTTATTGTTTCACTTTACCCATTTAGGGAAATGTCACCCTCAGGTCCTGTTCTCAGTCACCTTATGAGATCCTGGATGAAAAGAAAGGAAGCTTGGAACTGACAACAATATAAACAGCACAATGCAAAATGAAAGAAGTGAAAAACAAGATTTTTTACTTTTGTGGACAGATTTAGAACTTAATTTGTTTTGCATACCTTGTCACTGTAATGGGAAGAATGGGTAAATAATCCATTGAAATCAAGACAGCGCTGAAAACATTACAGACAAAGCTTTCTTTACAATATCCAAAACAGAAACATATACTGTATTTTGGAGTTCCACTTGACAGAAACCTGACAGCAGGCTCTTATCTGAATAAAACTTGCTGGTGGGTGGCACTTTGAGGAGAGTCACATGATTAGCTGAGCAGTCATAGGGCTCGATTCACCAAGCGGTGCAAAGTGTTAGCACCATGGTGAAAAGGCCCTTATCACGCCTAAAGTCACTTTAGGCATGATAAGAAGAAACTCGCGCGAAGTTGCCGCGCGTACGCGCGTACGCGCGTAAGTGCGCGCGCAACACCCGTCGCTTCGCGCGAAGCTCCCATTAAGCCCTATGGGACTTTGCGCGCGCTCTTACGCGCGTACGCGCGAACGCGCTTACGCGCGGTAACTTCGCGCGAAGAGCAGGAAAAATCGGTGATAACTCAGTGGTGAAAAGGTCATCACGCCTAAAGTCTTTTAGGCGTGATAACTGGGTTATCACCGCTTTGTGAATCGAGGCCATAGGGCTCGATTCACAAAGCGGTGCTAACCCAGTTAGAGACTTTAGGCATGATAACCATTGCACCACTCTTGTGAAAAGCCAGTTTAGGGGCTCGATTCACAAAGCGGTGCTAACCCAGTTAGCATGCCTAAAAGACTTTAGGCATGGTAACCATTGCACCATGCTGGTGAAAAGCCAGTTTAGGCGTGATAAGTTTAGGGGCTCGATTCACAAAGCGGTGCTAACCCAGTTAGCATGCCTAAAAGACTTTAGGCATGATAACCATTGCACCATGCTGGTGAAAAGCCAGTTTAGGCGTGATAAGTTTAGGTGTGATAAGTTTAGGTGTGATAAGTTTAGGCATGATAAGTTTAGATAAGTTTAGATCGCTTGCAAAGTCCCGCACGCAAAGCAGCGCCATTAAACTTTATACAAAGTGCACCAGTCTTTGCTAGCGTAAAACTTTTGATCAGCTGTGCACTGCGGTGCTAACGCAGTTGGCGCTTAAACTTAGCATGCCTAAACTTATCACACCTAAACTTATCATGCCTAAACTTATCACACCTAAACTTATCACACCTAAACTTATCATGCCTAAACTGAGTTTAGGCATGATAAAGGGCTTTTCACCAGGGTGCTAACTGTTAGCACCGCTTTGTGAATCAAGCCCTAGGTGTGATAAGTTTAGGTGTGATAAGTTTAGGCATGCTAAGTTTAGATAAGTTTAGATCGCTTGCAAAGTCCCGCACGCAAAGCAGCGCCATTAAACTTTATACAAAGTGCACCAGTCTTTGCTAGCGTAAAACTTTTGATCAGCTGTGCACTGCGGTGCTAACGCAGTTGGCGCTTAAACTTAGCATGCCTAAACTTATCACACCTAAACTTATCATGCCTAAACTTATCACACCTAAACTTATCACACCTAAACTTATCATGCCTAAACTGAGTTTAGGCATGATAAAGGGCTTTTCACCAGCGTGCTAACTGTTAGCACCGCTTTGTGAATCAGGCCCTAGGTGTGATAAGTTTAGGCATGCTAAGTTTAGATAAGTTTAGATCGCTTGCAAAGTCCCGCACGCAAAGCAGCGCCATTAAACTTTATACAAAGTGCACCAGTCTTTGCTAGCGTAAAACTTTTGATCAGCTGTGCACTGCGGTGCTAACGCAGTTGGCGCTTAAACTTAGCATGCCTAAACTTATCACACCTAGGGCCTGATTCACAAAGCGGTGCTAACAGTTAGCACCCTGGTGAAAAGCCCTTTATCATGCCTAAATTCAGTTTAGGCATGATAAGTTTAGGTGTGATAAGTTTAGGTGTGATAAGTTTAGGCATGATAACTTTAGGTGTGATAAGTTTAGGCATGATAAGTTTAAGCGCCAACTGCATTAGCACCGCAGTGCACAGCTGATCAAAAGTTTTACGCTAGCAAAGTCTGGTGCACTTCGTATAAAGTTTAATGGTACTGCTTTGCGTGCGGGACTTTGCAAGCGATCTAAACTTATCTAAACTTAGCATGCCTAAACTTATCACACCTAAACTTATCATGCCTAAACTTATCACACCTAAACTGGCTTTTCACCAGAGTGGTGCAATGGTTATCATGCCTAAAGTCTCTAACTGGGTTAGCACCGCTTTGTGAATCGAGCCCCTAAACTTATCATGCCTAAACTTATCACACCTAAACTTATCACACCTAAACTTATCATGCCTAAACTGAGTTTAGGCATGATAAAGGGCTTTTCACCAGCGTGCTAACTGTTAGCACCGCTTTGTGAATCAGGCCCCAGGTGTGATAAGTTTAGGCATGATAAGTTTAGGTGTGATAAGTTTAGGCATGCTAAGTTTAGATAAGTTTAGATCGCTTGCAAAGTCCCGCACGCAAAGCAGCGCCATTAAACTTTATACGAAGTGCACCAGTCTTTGCTAGCGTAAAACTTTTGATCAGCTGTGCACAGCGGTGCTAACGCAGTTGGCGCTTAAACTTATCACACCTAAACTTATCACACCTAAACTTATCATGCCTAAACTTATCACACCTAAACTTATCACACCTAAACTTATCATGCCTAAACTGAGTTTAGGCATGATAAAGGGCTTTTCACCAGGGTGCTAACTGTTAGCACCGCTTTGTGAATCAGGCCCATTGGATATACTGAAAGGGAAAGAGGCATAACATTCAGGGCCTGATTCACAAAGCGGTGATAACTCAGTTATCACGCCTAAAAGACTTTAGGCATGATAACCTTTGCACCACACCGGTGAAAAGCCAGTTTAGGCGTGATAAGTTTAGGGGCTCGATTCACAAAGCGGTGCTAACCCAGTTAGAGACTTTGGGCCTGATTCACAAAGCGGTGCTAACAGTTAGCACGCTGGTGAAAAGCCCTTTATCATGCCTAGGCCTCGATTCACCAAGCGGTGATAACTCAGTTATCACGCCTAAAGGACTTTAGGCGTGATGACCTTTTCACCACTGAGTTATCACCGCTTTTTCCTGCTCTTCGCGCGAAGTTACCGCGCGTAAGCGCGTTCGCGCGTACGCGCGTGAGAGCGCGCGCAAAGTCCCATAGGGTTTAATGGGAGCTTCGCGCGAAGCGTCGGGTGCTGCGCGCGCACTTACGTGCGTACGCGCGAACGCGCGTTCGCGCGGTAACTTCGCGCGAAGCCCTTCTTATCATGCCTAAACTGAGTTTAGGCGTGATAAGGGCCTTTTCACCACGGTGCTAACACTTTGCACCGCTTGGTGAATCGAGCCCCTAAACTCAGTTTAGGCATGATAAGTTTAGGTGTGATAAGTTTAGGTGTGATAAGTTTAGGCATGATAAGTTTAGGTGTGATAAGTTTAGGCATGATAAGTTTAAGCGCCAACTGCGTTAGCACCGCAGTGCACAGCTGATCAAAAGTTTTACGCTTGCAAAGTCTGGTGCACTTCGTATAAAGTTTAATGTCGCTGCTTTGCATGCGGGACTTTGCAAGCGATCTAAACTTATCTAAACTTATCATGCCTAAACTTATCACACCTAAACTTATCATGCCTAAACTTATCACACCTAAACTGGCTTTTCACCAGCGTGGTGCAATGGTTATCATGCCTAAAGTCTCTAACTGGGTTAGCACCGCTTTGTGAATCGAGCCCTTTAGGCGTGATAACCATTGCACCACTCTGGTGAAAAGACAGTTTAGGCGTGATAAGTTTAGGTGTGATAAGTTTAGGTGTGATAAGTTTAGGCATGCTAAGTTTAGATAAGTGTAGATAGCGCGCAAAGTCCCGCATGCAAAGCAGCGCCATTAAACTCTATGCGAAGTGCACCAGACTTTGCTAGCGCAAAACTTTTGATCAGCTGTGCACTGCGGTGCTAACCCAGTTGGTGCTTAAACTTATCATGCCTAAACTTATCACACCTAAACTTATCATGCCTAAACTTATCACACCTAAACTTATCACACCTAAACTTATCATGCCTAAACTGAGTTTAGGCATGATAAAGGGCTTTTCACCAGGGTGCTAACTGTTAGCACCGCTTTGTGAATCAGGCCCTAGGTGTGATAAGTTTAGGTGTGATAAGTTTAGGCATGCTAAGTTTAGATAAGTGTAGATAGCGTGCAAAGTCCCGCACGCAAAGCAGCGCCATTAAACTCTATGCGAAGTGCACCAGACTTTGCTAGCGCAAAGGTTTTGATCAGCTGTGCACTGCGGTGCTAACGCAGTTGGTGCTTAAACTTATCATGCCTAAACTTATCACACCTAAACTTATCATGCCTAAACTTATCACACCTAAACTTATCACACCTAGGCCTCGATTCACAAAGCGGTGATAACCCAGTTATCACGCCTAAAAGACTTTAGGCGTGATGACCTTTTCACCACTGAGTTATCACCGATTTTCCCTGCTCTTCGCGCGAAGTTACCGCGCGTAAGCGCGTTCGCGCGTACGCGCGTGAGAGCGCGCGCAAAGTCCCATAGGGCTTAATGGGAGCTTCGCGCGAAGCGTCGGGTGTTGCGCGCGCACTTACGCGCGTACGCGCGTACGCGCGTACGCGCGGCAACTTCGCGCGAGTTTCTTCTTATCATGCCTAAAGTGACTTTAGGCGTGATAAGGGCCTTTTCACCACGGTGCTAACACTTTGCACCGCTTGGTGAATCGAGCCCCTAAACTTATCATGCCTAAACTGAGTTTAGGCATGATAAAGGGCTTTTCACCAGGGTGCTAACTGTTAGCACCGCTTTGTGAATCAGGCCCCTAAACTTATCATGCCTAAACTGAGTTTAGGCATGATAAAGGGCTTTTCACCAGGGTGCTAACTGTTAGCACCGCTTTGTGAATCAGGCCCTCAATGTTCAGTTGCAGAATTATCATGCATAAACTTGGCCATTAGCTGCTGATACAAAAATAACAATTATCATTTCTATATTAAAGACCTTGATTTATTGTAATATAAGAATTGACAGATTCACTATAAGTTCCATACTGTACACAAGTAAAGAAAAAAAAAGGGATCAAATAAAATGCACGTATATAGTTGCACCTTGGCTATTTGGGAATCAAAGAAGGTAGCATTACTGCTAGAAATGAATTATTTTAACTTACTTATACCACATGACAAAATGCTGTATATATACTGAATGTATTTTTATGTGTGCATATACATTTTCACACAGTATATATTCTCCTCAGCTAAAGCATTAAAGTCACCTTTGCAATAGTGTGCAGACCCTCTTGTGCCACTAAAACAGCTTCCACCTGTTAAGGCATAGACTCCACAGAACCTCTAGAGGTCAAAAACCTATTATCAACGCATATGCTTTAAGTCCTTTAAGTTGTTAAGTGGACTACCATGGATTGGACAACCCACATATATATAGATATAAGACACACACACAGCCAATCATATGACTTAAAGGGATACTGTAGGGGGGTCAGGGGAAAATTAGTTGAACTTACCTGGGGCTTCTAACAGTCCCCCGCAGACATCCTGTGTTGGCGCAGCCACTCACCGATGCTCCGGCCCCGCCTCCGCTTCACTTCTGGAATTTCAGACTTTAAAGTCTGAAAACCACTGCGCCTGCGTTGCCGTGTCCTCGATCCCGCTGATGTCACCAAGAGCGTACTGCTGAGGCCCAGTATGGTCTGTGTCTGTGCAGTACACTCCTGGTGACATCAGCGGGAGCGAGGACACGGGCGTGCAGGCGCAGTGGTTTTCTGACTTTAAAGTCAGAAATTCCAGAAGTGAACTGGAGGCGGGGCCGGAGCATCGGTGAGTGGTTGCGCCAACACAGGATGTCTGCGGGGGACCCTTAGAAGCCCCGGGTAAGTTCAGCTCATTTTCCCCCGAACCCCTTACAGTATCCCTTTAAGAAAGGAAATTATCAGACCAGGCCACCTTCTGCAGTTGCTCTATGGTCAATGCTGATGCTCACATGTCCACTTTAGGAACTTTCAATTGCGGACAAGCACCACCATGGGCAGGGCCGGTTCTAGACTTTTTGCTGCCCGAGGCAAACTTGTGAGGATGCCTCGCCCATTTGGAATGATCACACGGCACCCAACAATTTGCACCGCATGTTATAGCTGCCGTGCGACCCCCCCAAAATAGCTACCCTCAGTATAGGTAGGTAGGTGGCTGGGTATAGGTGCCAGCATATAGGAAGCTAGTTATAGGTGCACCCAGCATAGGTAGCCAGGTATAGGTGCCCCCAGGTATAGGTACCCCCAGTATAGGTAGCCAAGTATAGGTTCCCCCAGTATAGGTAGCCAAGTATAGTTGCCCACAGTATAGGTAACCAGGTATAGTTGCCCACAGTATAGGTAACCAGGTATAGTTGCCCACAGTATAGGTAGCCAGGTACAGATGCCACAGTATAGGTTAGCCAAATATAGGTACTCCCAGTATAGTTAGCCAGTATAGTTTCCCCCAGTATAGGTAGCCAAGTAAGGGTGCTCCCAGTATAGTTGACCCCAGTATAGGTAGCCAGTATAGGTGCCCCCAGTATAGGCAGCCAGTATAGTAGCCCCCAGTATAGGTTAGTCAGGTAGGTGCCCCAGTAGGCAGCCAGTATAGTTGGCCCGGTATAGGTAGCCAGTATAGTTGCCCCCAGTATAGATTAGCCAAGTATAGGTGCCCCCAGTATAGACAGCCCTCATAGTTGCCCCAAGTATAGGTTAGCCAGGTAGGTGACCCCAGTAGGTAGCCAGTATAGTTGCCCACAGTATAGGTTAGGCAGGTAGGTGCCCCTGGTAGGTAGCCAGCCAGCTCAACACAATAACACACTGGCTGGCTGTGAGTCTGTGACAGACAAATTGCTCACCCTCAGCCAGTCGGTAGTCCTCCATTTTCCCTCAGTCAGGACAGCAGTCCCACCTCCTCCCTTCTGCCGGGCAAGTCAAATGAAACACTGCTGCTCCCCTGCCTCCCTCCTGCTTGCTCACTGTCAGACTCTTCGCACAGCACAACAAGCTGCTTTTTTTTCCAATGATGACCTCTTCACCTTGCTCGCTCTCCTCTCAATTCTCCTCCTACTATGACTGCATGCTGTAGTGTAAGTGCTGTAGTGTAAGTGTAAACAAACAGTACAAACATGCTGTCCCTGTAATCTCTGTGCCTGAAGCAAGTGTTTCACCTTGCTTCATGAGAGAACCGGCCTTGGCCATGAGTACTCTAAGGCCCTTGTACACTTAATCAGTTGGTGTGTGTTGGTGTGCGTTAGTACGTGTTGGTACGCGTTAGTACACGTTTTTTCCATAGCAGTGCATTGTGACAAAGATTTCAGTTAAAACGCGTTAGGGCCTGTATACACACTGCTGCGCTTTTAAAATCGCATGCGATTTTTAAAAGCGCAAGCCTTCATGAGAATAGGAAAAGCGCATCGCAGCAGTGTGTACAGGTCTCCGCGATTTTCATTATTTTTCAAAAGACCTTGAAAAAAAAAAGCGCATGCAAATTGAAAAGCGCAGCGCAAGCGCAGCAGTGTGTACAGGCCCTTAAGTGTGAAAGGTTCCATAGGAAAACATGGGCATCACTTTGAAAATCAGTTTTCTTTCAGTTTTAACTGAGAGCAACTGATTAAGTGTAAAAGGGCCCTAACTGGTCCGTCACTGTGTAGCCACAAACACTGCAAACTGTAATCCACTGTGTTCTGATACATTTGTTCAGCAGTACGTTTATCAGCAATTTGTGCTACAGCAGCTCTTCTATGGGATTGCACCAGATGGCCAGCTTTTGGTCATGCATTATTGAGTTTTGGGTACCAATGACCATACATTTGTTTCAACAGGTGTCTTTCCTTAGACTTTGTTTCATAAACACTAATCACTACATACTGAGAAGACCCCCAGAAATGCCTAATTGCAATGCTCTGATGCTGTTATTTAATTACAATTTTGCTCTTGTCAAAGTTCTTTAAATCCTTGCACCTGACCATTTTTTGTGCATCCAACACTGCATCCAACACCTCACATTCAAGACCTGACTGCGTACTTTCCTTGACAGCTACTATTGTAACAAGGTAATGAATGCCATTCACTTTTTATTCCAATCTCTACCATAGGTGTGTAAACACGCACTAAGAATGCCACCCACAGGTATCAGGACTTAGTCCCTCTGGTTCAGTTTTCTGGACAGTTCAGTTTTAAATACTGTACAGGATGTGGTTTGATTCTTTTTAGCTGCTATGGTCGTGTGAGAAGAGAAAACAGCACCATGTATGATGGTACAATGTCCAGCAGTAGGGGCAAGGAGCAGACCAATGCATTTAGCTTGCATGATCCAGCATTCTCCATCTATTGACAATGCTTTGGTGATGTCGTGCACACATTAGATTCTTAGCAGAGATGGCCCGCACCTTACCTGTGTTCTGTATGTGGTAGGAAACCAAAGCACCTGTAGGAAACCCATATCAACACAGGGAGTACATGCAAACTCCATGCCAATAGAGCCCTAGCTTAGATTCAAACTAGGAATCCAGTGTTGCACGGCGAGAGTGCTACCCTATACCCCACCTTGCTATACACTTTACTTGTGATTGGCTTTAATGTTTTTGCCGATTAAGGTATTTGTGTGTTTGTGTGTGTGTTTGTGGGCAGGTGTGAGTACAACTTATATAACTAAGTTCAGTAATACACAGAAGAAATCACTTTTACAGCCAGTGTATACTGACAAGTCTTATGCCTGCATTACATTACTTCCAGGAAAAATATAATTGCTAATCTCATACATAATAAATATGATTATGCCTTACGTTGCAGGAAAGTACACAGACAAAACCTTTTGCACGTTTTCCATCTCTAAAATTATTTGTGTGTTCTGTTTTTCCACATTACAGGCTTGAGAGTAAGCCAGTTATCTGCAATAATATCAGCTGCACTGAAATACTACATGAACACTTTGACATCACAAAGATGCTTACAATACAGGGTCACTGCAGTGATTGGCAGTATGCTTCTTTTTATTTTTTTCTTAATGTTCATTTACAGGATTTATAAATTGATAATAAAAAAACTAGCAGTCAGTTGTCATATACAGTATGCACATCATAAAAGCTAATCCATAAAACAGACTGTGAACTGTATGACTGTAAGCAGAAAATAACTGAAAAGAAATGCATTATTCTTTTTTATGTAATCTATGAAGGTTGTAGTTTTTATAAAATAATTGAGCAGTTTATCCATATTATTCAAGAAACATAATTAGGGATTTATGTCTAAAACAAAGTCACGGACTTTTCTGAGTTTGGCCTCCCTGGCAGGTATGATTGTTTCCGGATTCTTGGGTCTCAACGCAGTGCAATTGTTTGGTACACTTTCAGATCCTAAAACCAGGAAAAAATCATACTGCAGAGAGATCTGCGACAGCCCCTGTGCTCACTCACCTCACTTGCATCCAAGGCTGCAATTCTCACTCCACCCTGGGGTGGTGTTGTAACCCTATAGTGAGATCACCATCTGTTATCAGGACAAGTGTGGTTTGCCTTCTTAAAACAGAAGGAATTTGTCATAATTCAGCATAAAGTGAACATCTGTGGTTACCCACAATGCACCACTACTGAATATGCAAATTATCTCTTTATGCCCAAGAAGCCAAGCATGCATCCAGAACCGCTGGTGTCTAGTAACCCTGTAGCTTTAAACGACAAACGTGATCTCCCCGAGAGATCCAAAGCTTCTGAGGACCAGAAGGAGAATTGCTGCTGGTGTCTGGGTCCCGGCCAGGGGAGATGAGTTGAACACCCACTGTGCTTCAGGCTCTACATAGACCTCCCAGTGCCTACCCAGAGGCAGACTCGGGATTACCGGTCCTGGCTTCTTTTTGTCACCTCGAGCCTGACTCGGGGTTAATGTAAAGTATATTCTTTGCAAGTCCTTTAGCAAGCAAATGGGTGGAAGGTTATCAGAAATGTTCTGTTTCTAAGAGTTTGTTTTTCCTAAAACAGACAACGTCAAGTCACCTTTTAGATGTGTCTTCCCCTACATTAACTTCCAGATAATGAAGTATAATATTAGGGGAAAAAAGGGAAGGCAATAGCAAATCAAAAATCATAATTTAAATCTAAAATAGATTAAACTTTAATTTTCTCTCAAGATATATATACAGTATATATATATACAGTATATATATATATATATATATATATATATATATATATATATATATATATATATATATATATATATATATATATATATATGAAAAAAGAATCAAAAAGTTAAATTTTTGTTAAAAATGGAGAGCACAGAGTCATCCCAAAAAAAAGCGCCCACTTGTGTCAAAAAAAGCATCACATAGCACGTGATAGTATGCTAAAATACTGTATATAGAGATATGAGTGGCCAGTCAGTCTATTTTTCATAGAGCTTCTGAAACATAAATGCCTTTTATCAATATACCTGTATGTGCTAACCAAACTTTGTCAAGGGGTCATGCAAAAGAGAACAAACTACATGCAAGTAAAGAATTAAGACTCTGATTCGTACATACATTTGATAATGTAGTAGTAGTATATCAATATCAGTAAATGCACCGATATTCTACTACTTCATTTATATAGTAAAATATTGGTAAAATGTACTATGTTCTACCCTCTCCCTACTCTCACACAGAACCCACACTAGTGGTGCCTTTCCTCACCCCCCCCCTCGTACCTAACCCCCCCAGTGGGTGCCTAAGTTTATTACCCCCCCCCCCTTTTAGGAATTCCAGTCATTATGCATTTATGCTAATGATTTGGGGCTGTTCCCGACATGTCTATCTATTGTATTTTATTTTATTTTAGGTGTATTCCTATATGGGTGGTCAAGTGGCTTATCAGTACAGGAATCTGTTTTCTGCAGCATCTTACTTTTACTGTGGATTTTTTTTCAAGGATTTTTCTGACCTTGTAGAAATGTTTTCCTATGCATCAGTATTTTTTACACTTGTTTGTAACATTTACTTTCTTCAGTGTCACTGGAGATGATGTTGATGTATAAATCAATAATAATAATAACTTTCTTCTGCTAAATTCTCTATTCGACCCTATGGTGCATCCAGCAGGGAGAGCATGAGTACATCACTTGGCCTACAGCCAAGCAAAGCAATAACAGTCTCAGCAGGAGCAGAGCCAAGCACTCCAGTGGGAAAATCTTACTGATAGGTTTTAAAGAAATATAATAAGCCGGTTGGAGACTCAACTTAGTGTCATTTCCTTTATACAGAATTATTAACTTTGGATGGACCTACCCTGTATCCTCTAGACTTCAGTCATACAGTCATAGCATTGTCTTTGTTCATTTACTTGAAAATCTATCTGAATATTAGTGCTTAATGTACTGCGTTTAATTCAAACACTGGGAGAGGGGAACAGTATGTTGGCACTGAGCTGCTATGCTGTAAAAACTGTTAGGTGTCAGCTGCCAAACAAGGGTCATTGTGATCACACATAAACCACACCGATTAATATAATTGCTGCTATTGGAATGGAGAGTCTTTCTTTCAGAGTGTGTGTACACATCACAATGGCAGCTTTATGTTGCTTTGGCCACAGGTACTTTGGAAAAGGCTTCCAGAGTTGGCAAAACAATGTCTGACTATGATTACGCCTGCAGTTGGACACTCTAGATAGACATTCTGGCAGACACTATGCACTGACTGGACACAGCATTCTCACATCATTTCACACATCTGAATAATAAGCCTGGGATCTCCTGCTAATCCCTTAAAGTGGCACTGAACACTTCACAAATAATCATTGGGTTCATTCATGGAGTCGTACAAATGAATGAAAAATGTGTGTTACTATTGACAGTGCTGTCTATTTTACTTCATGTACCTATATGTAGGTGCCAGTATTTTATGTGAATTTGGCACCTGAGGGTAGAGATGAGCGTAATGTAGTAATTACGATTTCGCGAAATTTCGCGTAATTAGTGTAATTACGTTTATGGCCGTAAGTACATAATCGTAATGAAGAAGGATTTCGCGAAATTTTCGCATTGCACCGCAAGCGTAATTTTTCGCATAATTTTCGCATTGCACCGATTATTACGAAATTAATGCGTATGGTCATGTTCCCGAAGCGGAAAAGTTGACGCATGTATCAATGTTAGGTAGCCACCGACTTTAAGGGTTAATAGCAAAGCCCCCTTAAATGCTAAGAGCCTCAAATTTGGAGAATATATTAAGGAGATCAGGAGGAATAAGAGGAAATTTTTTTTTTTCAAAAAGACCTTATAGTTTTTGAGAAAATCGATGTTAAAGTTTCAAAGGAAAAATGTAAACATTTAAAAACCCGCCGACTTTAACGGTTAATAGCAAAGCCTGCTTAAAGTTTAGGAACACCAAATTCCCAGGGTATATTAAGGGGAACAGTGGGTATAAGAGGAAAAAAATTTTTTTCAAAAAGACCTTATAGTTTTTGAGAAAATCGATTTTTAAGTTTCAAGGGCGAAAATGTCTTTTAAATGCAGAAAATGTCAGTTTTTTTTTGCACAGGTAACAATAGTGTATTATTTTCATAGATTCCCCCAAGTGGGAAGAGTTTTACTTACTTCGTTCTGAGTGTGGGAAATATTAAAAAAAAACGACGTGGGGTCCCCCCTCCCAGACCTCTTTAACCCCTTGTCCCCCATGCAGGCTGGGATAGCCAGAATGCAGAGCACCGGCCGCGTGGGGCTCCGCACCCTGACTATACCAGCCCGCATGGTCCATGGATTGGGGGGTCTCGGAAGGGGAGGGGCAGCCAAGCTTTCCCCTCCCCCTCCGAGCCCTTGTCCAATCCAAGGACAAGGGGCTCTTCTCCACCTCCGATGGGCGGTGGAGGTGGAGGCCGCGATTTCCTGGGGGGGAGGTTCATGGTGGAATCTGGGAGTCCCCTTTAAAAAGGGGTCCCCCAGATGCCCACCCCCCCTCCCAGGAGAAATGAGTATAGAGGTACTTGTACCCCTTACCCATTTCCTTTAAGAGTTAAAAGTAAATAAACACACAAACACTTAGAAAAAGTATTTTAATTGAACAAAAAACATAACCACGAAAAAAGTCCTTTAATATTCTTAATTAACCATTAATACTTACCTGTCCCTTTAAATAAATGATCCCTCGAAATAGCCTCGGAAATGTTCTATCAGTTACAATGTAACAAAGTTATTACAATGTAACAACTTTGTTACATTGTAACTACGCCGCACCCGACGCCACTCGCCGCTCAGCCGCCGCATACGCGTCCGTGCAGGACGCTAAGTCCCCGCAGCTCCCGCTGTCCACCCCGCCCACATCTGTCACCCACATGTCACCCACATGTGGGTGACATGTGGGTGACATGTGGGAGAGGCGGGGAGGGCAGCGGAGCCAGCGGGGACTTAGCGTCCTGCACGGACCCGACAGAGCTCTGAGCTATATAGCTCAGAGCTCTCTAAAGCATCTTTGTATTTGGGCTCCAAGGAGCCCCATTGGTCCTTAGCAGACCAATGGGGTTCCTTCAAATCAGAAGGAACCCCATTGGTCTGCTAAGGACCAATGGGGCTCCTTGGAGCCCAAATACAAAGATGCTTTCGAGAGCTCTGAGCTATAGCTCAGAGCTCTGTCGGGTCCTGCAGCACAGACGCAGAGGCGGCGGCGGCGGTGAGTGACGTCGGGTGCGGCGTAGTTACAATGTAACAAAGTTGTTACATTGTAATAACTTTGTTACATTGTAACTGATAGAACATTTCCGAGGATATTGCGTGGGATCATTTATTTAAAGGGACAGGTAAGTATTAATGGTTAATTAAGAATATTAAAGGACTTTTTCGTGGTTATGTTTTTTGTTCAATTAAAATACTTTTTCTATGTGTTTGTGTGTTTATTTACTTTTAACTCTTAAAGGAAATGGGTAAGGGGTACAAGTACCTCTATACTCATTTCTCCTGGGAGGGGGGGTGGGCATCTGGGGGACCCCTTTTTAAAGGGGACTCCCAGATTCCACCATGAACCCCCCACCCAGGAAATCGCGGCCTCCACCTCCACCGCCCATCGGAGGTGGAGAAGAGCCCCTTGTCCTTGGATTGGACAAGGGCTCGGAGGGGGAGGGGAAAGCTTGGCTGCCCCTCCCCTTCCGAGACCCCCCAATCCATGGACCATGCGGGCTGGTATAGTCAGGGTGCGGAGCCCCACGCGGTCGTTTTTTTTTAATATTTCCCACACTCAGAACGAAGTAAGTAAAACTCTTCCCACTTGGGGGAATCTATGAACATAATACACTATTGTTACCTGTGCAAAAAAAACTGACATTTTCTGCATTTAAAAGACATTTTTGCCCTTGAAACTTAAAAATCGATTTTCTCAAAAACTATAAGGTCTTTTTGAAAAAAATTTTTTTCCTCTTATTCCCACTGATCCCCTTAATATACCCTAGGAATTTGGTGTTCCTAAACTTTAAGCAGGCTTTGCTATTAACCGTTAAAGTCGGCGGGTTTTTAAATGTATACATTTTTACTTTGAAACTTTAACATCGATTTTCTCAAAAACTATAAGGTCTTTTTGAAAAAAAAAATTTCCTCTTATTCCTCCTGATCTCCTTAATATATTCTCCAAATTTGAGGCTCTTAGCATTTAAGGGGGCTTTGCTATTAACCCTTAAAGTCGGCGGCTTTTTTATATTATACGGAGCGTTACGGTTTAACGCGAAATTACGGTAGCGTTTAATGCGAAATTACGGCATGAACGAAACGCGAAATTTCGCGTTGAAAATTACGCTTACGGTATTTTCAATTACGATTTTAATGGCAATTTCGCTACGCTAATTTCGCATTGTAATCGCAAATTTCGCATGCGTAATTATAGTAATGCGAAATTACGAAAATTTCAGCTCAACTCTACCTGAGGGACCAATTAGCAGAAAGCTATTTGTACATGGATCATGAAACCCACTGACAGATGAAGTGAATGTACAGTAAACGCTTGAATTGCAAGTAACCTGGTCTAAGTGCGCTTTGCAAGACAAGTAAAACATTTTATGAAATATTGACTTGATAAAGAAGCACAAACATATGCACATGCCATGTCATCACAACTGAGCCAATTGTTCTTCTCTCTTTGATGCTGCTGGATTGTACTTAATCTTAGTGTAGGGTCTGTACAATGTCACATTTCTGTGAAAACCTCAAAAGCAGGCAAAACAAATCATAAACGTTTCCATGAATCCTTATGGGGAAATTTGCTTTGAAATAAGAGTGGTTTCGATTACGAGCAGGTTTTTTGGGACAAATTATGCTCTCAAACCAAGGTTCCACTGTACTTATCACAGTACAGTGACATCTTTCCAGGAGTGTGATGTATTAAACAGCAGTTTTGAAGGTAATGGCCTCAATTCACTAAAGTGTAGAGAAACCGAGAGCCCAATATAGTGTAGTATGTTAAGCATAAATGAAGTAAAGGTTATCGTGAGAAAATTATACTCACAAACGTGGGTTACCACAAAGGCAACCACTGTATAGGCAGGTGAGGAGATTAGACCTGTCCTCACTCAGGGATAAGAAGTTGCTCTCTGTAGATGCGAAAGGGGTAGATCACTCCTCCACCAGGGGTGGACACGGTATAGCAGTAGAAGAACAGAGGCACCAGCAGGATAAAAGCGGATAAAAACTTTAAAATTTGCTGGGAGGAAGCAGTGGACTTACCTCCATAAAGCAGACACGAAAGACTGTTTGAATAGTAGCAATCACATTTATTAACTAGTACCCCAAAACAGTGCAACACGTTTCGCAGGCCCAACCCGCTTCATCAGGCAATAAACATGGGGACAAGACAGAATTTCAGCAATAGAAGGTGTAGCGCCTCAGGGATTCACTAAGCAGTTTAGACTAGTCTACAGATGGTTTTTAGTCTACTGATGGTTTGGTCAGTTGCATCAAAGGGGAATTCACTATTACCAAATGCTTTAGACCTGTTTTGAGACATGGTCTAAACCATTTTGTAATTAGGTGGGTAAAGCAGGGGAAATGATCAAAAGATGCAATTCACAAACAAGTAGCTATGACTGACATCCTTCTCCTCTGATGAGCTCTCCTCTGCATATAATTAAACTCCCACATAATTAATTCAAAAGGTTCCAGCCTCACATCTAAAATACCTCCCAGAATTACTTTACCGACAGAAATCAGCTGGTCTAATCTCTGTCAGAAAAAGTGGGTGTGGTTACTCCCTGTTTGTCTTTGTGAATTGTGTAATTACTGATTGTTAGACCAGGTCTAAAAACAGGTCTAAAAAATTACACCAAACCATCCGTAGGCTAAAAACCATCTGAAGACTAGTCTAAACTGCTTAGTGAATTGAGGCCATTGTGTTAAAAATAAAAAAAATGTCAGGTGCATTGAACTAAGTGACTTTGACAAGGCCTAAATTTCAGTGACTACGTGACTAGGTCAAAGCAGGTCAAATGTGTTTTTGGTATAAGGCGGCTAGCTCTTGCCAAAAAGGTCCAAGGATGGACGCTGGGTGAGTCAGAAACATGGTCAAAGCTTAAATATGCATGTAGGTAGCTTGCCTTAGCCAATCCTACAAAAGTGAAACTGTAGCACAAACTGCTGAAAAACATAATGCAAAAACAAACAAAAAAAACCCAAAGACGTCTGAACACACATTACAATGTAGTTTCTGTCTGCAGGGCTATGTAGCTTCTGACTAGTCAGAGTGCTCATAGTTCCCTGTCGATTCACAAAACCACCCACAATGGGAACATTAAAATCTGAACTGGAACATGCAGCAATGGAGAAAGCTGGCCTCCTCTCATCACATTTTCTTTGGCCTCCAAATTTACCACATCTGTTGGATATGTTGGAAAACAAATCCAATCCACAGAGTTCTCACCTCACATCATCAAGGGCTTAAAGATTTTGCTGCTATGATGCCGCACCAAAGGACACCTACAAATAGTCCTTGCATTGATTGATTGGTCAGAGCTGTTTTCTCCTTACACTATAAAAGGCTGGCTGTGGTTTTAATGTTTTGATTGATTAATGGTTTTATCTTTTTTTTTTTTTTGCTGACACCTAATAACTGAATAAATAAATAGGGCAAGAATGATAAAAAAACACCATTAAAGTTGTATCACTGTAAAACTTAATAAATATACAAAATAAAAATTCAAATAAAATCCACATACATTTTTTAGAAAATAAATCTGTTCTGAGTCTGCAATGGTCATACAGTCAGAACCACATTTTTATATGCTACATAACAAAAACTATTCTGCTGTGTGTAAAAATACCAGATGTTACCATTTGCTCGGATGATCTAAAATTACAAGCTTTTATTTGGTGTTAGAGTTTCAGAAGAAATCACCAAGCGATGTAACAGGTCATAGCAGTTAAAGGGCTTTACTGTCTCTATTTCAGAAGTCATCAAAATCAATGATGCAGAATCACATCATGTCAAACTGGATGAGACAATGATGTCAGCTTTGTGTTACATAAGTAAAGGGACAGAAAAAAGATCAGTAAGGTTAGCATGCAGCCAACCACCTAGAGAAAGCACTTTCATCTGTGAAATGTTATAACCATGTTTGGCAATCTACAGAACAGGTATAAAATAGTAGTTATGTGAACAGGTGTAATATTAAAATAATAAATCAATAGAGATTCATGTTAAACACTCGTGGTAAACAGCAACCCCAAGGCAAACAGCTAAATGAATCCACTGTGTCTGCAATGCCCGGCCAGCCAGAAAACTGGAAAGCTGCCTATACATTTTTAAAGAGAATCTACCATATATGAGGCTTTCTACTATTAATCTCTAGTATAAAATTATTTTAACACAAAATTTTCTCCCCTTTGAACATATTTTTTGCCCTGTCATTTAATTATCTTTTCACAGAATTATGCACATGGTGGCGTAGCAACAGGGGATGCAGAGGTAGCAACCGGACTGGGGCCCTTGTACCAGATGGGCCCATTTGGGGCCTTTCTTCATGCATCTTAAAAGCTTTTCATTGGTACAATACTGGTAATGAACACTTCTATATGTGCATTGAATAGTAGTAATCCTTAAAGAAAACCTGAACTGAACATTAAAAGTCAAAATAAACATACACAAGTCATACTTACCTCCTGTGTAGTCTACTACTTAATCTATTTTTCCTCTCCTGTGTCCTGTTTTTCCACTGTGATCAATAGAATTCTCCGTCCTCCATTTTGAAAATGGCTATTACCCCATAACAGCTTTCTGGTCAGCACACTGTTAAACTGTAACATCGCCCACTTGAGCCATAGGGAAACATGGACACATCAGTTCTCCTCTCAGCTGTAACTGACAGCAACTGATATATAACTGACATCAACTGATATATTTCAGCTCTGACAAAATGTTGTCAGAACTGGAAGGGATCACTGTAAGAAGAAAATGGTGAGCTTCTGAGAGGAACTGATGGCGAGTTAACTATGTAATGTTCATTTGAAGTTACCTCATGTGTTTATTTTAAATCATTTTACTCAGTACAGGTTCTCTTTAACTAGCTGTTTCCTTACCCTGATATCACCTCTAACACTGAAATTTTCCTTTCATTGCTTTTTTAACCTTTGTCAAATATCATTGCAAACCAGTGGTCTTTCACATACATTCCAGACAAATGTATTTCATACATAGCAAATGTATTAGTCTCACTTATTATAAAACTAAACCTGTTCTATATACAAACTTCATCTCAAATGGCAACTATGCCTACCACCTTTATTTATTTCTCTTAGGTGATTTCTGCTGCCTGTAAGTAACCGGCTTTGCCTGAATGAAAAATCTGTGTAATAAAAAAAAAAAAAAAGTAGCAGCTGTAAGTAATGCAGGTGGTGTGGAGGAATTTTTTTTGTGCTAATATTGGAAATTAGTAGCAATATAAACTTGCTGCAGACAGTGCTATTTGTCTGATGTCTGTGCTGATACTCCTCCTGCTTATATCTATATCCTCATACGTATATTTGTTGAACAGAAGGTGTGATGGATCACCAAGGATATAAAAAAATGTTTTGACTCCCAAATGTGGGTTAACTCCTATATACTACTCAAAAATGGTAAAATCAAAACAATAGCATGGCAGTCTAAGAAATGGTGTATTTTAAAAGGTAGTAAAGATGACACTAGCCATATTCATCGCACGTTGGTTTTCCTTTATTGTTGTACTCTCATGAGAATGTTAATTTTCATTCGGTTTTTTGTATTCCATCTCATGTAGCAGAAGAAAAACAAGAGAGAGAGAGAGAGCTCACAGTGTGTGTAAAGAAACAGGAACAACCATAGTTGGACAAGTCTCACCTGGGCTTCCTGGCTGTTTGGTAAGAACAGCCATGTAGAGCATTCGTCCCACTTAAAGCCGGGTTACGGGCGTCAGGGATGCTCGGATACCACTTTTTAAAATCCGAATTGATCCGGATCCGGATACCCAAATCTGAACGTTCAGATATCCGCGTTCATGCAAATATCTGAACGCATTATCCGGGCTATCCGGGCGGATTCAGATATCCGGATAGAAAAACCGGAAGTGCCCTTTAAGTTGCTTTTAAAACGTTTTTAAGGGTAAATGAGGCATGTAGCATCATTATTTTTTGAAGGAGAACACTAATTGATGATGTGGGGACTTAACCCCCCCCCCCAAAAAAAAAAATGGCTGTCAATTAACATCAGGCCTAGGTTCCAGACAGCGGTCGTGCAGCCCACATTGTGTCCAAAGTCCAACTGCACAACTGGGGCATGACAGTTTTCAGCCAAGACATCTCCAAAAAATTACGCAGAAATTGTGTTTTGGGTTAAATATAGGTGGTATCAGTGGCCTGTGGCACCCTGGCCTGGCGGTGGGAGCTGCACAGGCAGCAGGAGCAGGGCAATGCAGCAGCAGCAGGTGTAACGTGTGCCAGGAGCATGCCGGATGTGGCATGTGGCAATTGGCACGTGTCATGTGGCACTTGGCATGTGTCACTTGGCACGTGGCATTTGGCACATGTCACGTGTCACTTGCCACGTGTCATGTGGCGCTTGCCAAGTGTCACGTGGTGTTTGCCACATGCCATGTGGCGCTTGCCAAGTGTCACGTGGCAAGTGCCATGTGACACGTGGCATGTGCCACATGGCATGTGGCAAACACCACGTGACACTTGGCAAGCGCCACATGACATGTGGCAAGTGCCACGTGAAACGTGCCAAGTGCCACATGACACATGCCAAGTGCCACGTGACACGTGCCAAGTGTCACTTAACAGTCAGACAGCAGAGGAGAAGACACTAGTGCACACTAACTGTCACACTGGCACTGCTCACAGCACAGCAGTTCTGTAGAAAGCTAACACAGTAGGGGCTTGATTCACAAAGCGGTGCTAACCTACTTAGCACGTCTAAAGTCTTTAGACGTGCTAACCAGGGTGCTAAGTAGGTTAGCACCGAATTATCTGATTCAGAAATTCGGTGCTAACCTACTTAGCACCCTGGTTAGCACGTCTAAAGACTTTAGACGTGCTAAGTAGGTTAGCACCGCTTTGTGAATCAAGCCCTAGTACTACTACTCTAACAACTAGTAGCACACTGACTGCAGTACTACAGTACTAACTACACAATAACACAGTAATCCTCCTATCCCCTATCCCCTAATCCCTAACCTATACCTAAGGCTAATAGCTGGCCAGCAGGCAGCAGCTGGCCTGTTCTGTGCACAGCACACACACAGACACATAGCAGCTGCCTGCAGCACACACTGACTGTTATACAACGATATCAATCAAGCTAATTAACGATTTAACAATAGTGTAGTGATAGTAAACAGCTTATCACTGTGTACAGCCCTTGCTACTAGGCCCAGCAGCACTGGAGCACACACTCTGACTGTCACACTATGACATCAATCAAGCTAATTAACAATTTAACAAAAGTGTAGTGATAGTAGTGAAGGGGTTAATCGCTGAACAGCTTTAAGTTTATAACTGTGTACAGCCCCCTTGCTAGGCCACCAGCACTGGAGCATGTCTCTCAGTGAGCATTCAGCAAGCTAAGACGATATGTCTCATCATGGCAGCCCTCCTTATTATACGGGGGGGGGGGGCTGGCCAGTGTTCCTTTCTGTGATTGGGTGCCAGGGTTTAGGCTGGGAGGCCTCTGATTGGCTCAATGAGGTCAGGTGAGGCTGGCCAGGGTTCCCCTCTGTAATTGGTTGCTAGGGCTTCTGCTGGGAGCCCTCTGATTGGCCCCAGGACTTCATCTCCTTAGTTACAGTATTTTGGATCCGGATATCCGCAATATCCGCGGATATCCGGGTTATGCGGCCAAATATCCACAGATAGCTATCCGGATTTCTAAAGAAATCCGGAATCCGATCCGGATAGCATAAAAATGTTCGAATATCCGGGTTACCCAGATATCCGGAATCCGGATGAGCACCACTGCCGGGCGTAGGCACTCTATGGGTCCAAAGGAACACCAGTGAAGATGTGGGGAAACTCCACATTGGTGGTGGATGGGTAGCACATATATATCCAGGCACATTACCTATAGTTAGGACCCCCACCGAAGCTCACTTGCTCTGCCATCAGCTGATTTCATTGGCTCCTGACCCTGGCTATTAATGTAAGCAGTCCCCCCTGGGCTCTGCTGTGCCCCCTGAAAAAATAGCGACAGGCTAGTGCCAATCTGCTTAACGCTAGCCTCTGTTTACCTGCCATTTGTCAATCTTCCTGCTCCCCCTGCCTCCCCAGCATTGCCCCCCCCCCTGCACCGCTCCACTGCCTTGCTCCCCGCATCCCGCACTTTGCTTCCTGCCTCCATTACTTCCTCCCCCGCCTCCTCAAATCACCAACTAAGCCGTGACCCAGGAACTTCCCAGGTACCTCTGAGTTGCAGCCATCTTAGATTCGTGTGCCGGTGGTCGGAGGCTGAGGAGGGGGAACGGAGCAGCGGAGAATGGCGCAAATTGGCATGTTAGAAGACAAGTTGATTCAGGTTGTATTTTTTTTTTTTAATTTTGTGATGCCGCCTCAGGTCCTATTTAAGGGGGCAGAGACCGCTGGTACTTAAGTGGTTAAGAAAAGGGAGGTACTAAAGGGGGTGTGGTCAGAAAAATAGTAAAAAACCAAATTAACCCTTCGCACACTTGCATGCAAATGTTCAAATAAATAGCGGTGGATGGTGTCCACACGTTTGAATTAGAGGGGAGTGTGAAGATACACCGCAACACTGACACAAGTACTATGTTTATTGTATAGACAACATATTTCCAGAGGGTCACTCTCGCTTCAACAAGTCCCTCTAATCTCTATTTTAATCTGTCGTCATTAATATGGCCACTGCCACACACAATCATCCCCAAATTGGCGGCTGTCCGAGGCTCCCACATAGTGGTATAAGAGCATGGAGTCTTCAGTCAGCTATCCACCGCTACACAGTGTACAGGACATATATCTATTCATGGAGGAAGAGGGCGAAGCCAGCACTGCAGTTAGGGTTCTTTTATTGATCAAGGTTTAAACACTCACAGTTATGTAGTAGCCAGGTGTCATAGCAGGTAAAGTGGGCGCCAGGTCTGAGATCCCCTGCGGACGACCGTGTATCTATTCATACATGGGTGCAGCCTGTTCTCACACAGCTGTGGCCAATCAGGATAATACCCAATGATGTCATCACATACATGCCACCCGGAAGTGACCTGGTTGGGAACCGCATATTGGCATTCTATTTATAGATCAGAGGAGTGCAAGCAGTGCATATAGAGGCGCTCATGCTCGGATCACATTGCCATTAAGGTAGGCTTGTATTTTACTATACCACCCATTAACTTCCCACTCTTACAGTATAATACATTATTTAGAACTTTATTAATGTTACTGTCCTTCACTGAGTACTGAATTTATAATAATCGATCAGCCTAATACTGTTAACCTTTTGATAAATAGAACCTTTAAACTCTCAACCCTCAGTGTATAGCACTTATCACTTTATTCACCTAACCACTTAAAATTAGGGATGATGGAAGAGATGCAAATACTTCTGAGTTTATGCAAATTTTTATGCAAATATATGCAGCCTGAAAATGAACAAATCAATTTAAACCTGGGTTTAAATTGATTGGTCCATTTTCAAACTACATATATTTGCATACAAATTTGCATCAACTCCAAGTATTTGCATCTCATTGATCATCCCTACTTAAAATATATTGTATAGACACTGCTTTATGGTGTATACATAATGTGAATACTAATCACTGAATGCATAATGAGTGTGATGCATCTCAAGAAGATGCAGTTTCACTTATTTTGCATGTTGCATTTGACGAGAGAAGATACCACATGCTGATATGGTATTATGCTGATATTGAGATGAGCGTATGTACCAATGATCATGAGGCAATATTGAATGTTGATATGGGTTATTGAGTATACAAAAATTTATATGGAAATTTGCAAAATCATTAAAGGGGAACTGAAGTAAGAGGTATATGGAGGCTGCCATATTTATTTCCTTTTAATCAATACCAGTTGCCTGGCAGCCCTGCTGGTCTATTTATCTGCAGTAGTATCTGAATAACACCAGAAACAAGCATGCAGTTGGTCTTGTCAGATTTGACTTTAAAGTCTGAAACACCTGATCTGCTGCATGCTTGTTCAGGGGCTATGGCTAATAGTATTAGAGGCAGAGGATCAGCAGGGCTGCCAGGTGTAACGGTTGGGTGTAGCAACTCAGATGTCTGATTATTTGGTGATCTGCAGAATCACCAATAATGCAGATTCTATACCTGATTATGTGGTGATCTGCAGAATCACCAATAATACTGGTATAGCTGAAAGGATGCTATATGTGGAGTGCTTGGTGCAACCGTAACTTTATATTAGTTTGGCGAGACCTTACCAGAGGGGCTGGTAAGGCACTATCAGCACACTGAGTGTATAACAGCGAATTTGCCCCAGCAAGCTGGAGAGACTGATATTAAAGAGACAGGATCTCCCGAGGAGCGGGTGATTCAGACTGTACTGCCGCCTAGTGATCACCTGAGGAGCAGGTGATACAAACTATATAGATAAGAACAAACCTTCCCAGAGGAGCTGGAGAAGGTCCTATCTGGTGACTTGAATAGATTTGGCTGAACCTTCCCAGAGGAGCTGGGAAGGTACTATCAGTCACCAGGCTACCCCCGACCAGCGGAGCTGGTGGGTATTGAGCACCTCACCAGTGGTTTAGGACCCACTGGTGAGTAGAGTGGTCAGACAGGCAAGGTTCGGCAACAGAGAGGTAAGTATCGGTACAAGATCGTGAGGCAGGAGAGTAATCGGTAATCAGGCAGAGGTTCAGCAACAGAGAGGTAAGTATCGGTACAGAAACGTGAGACAGGAGAGTAATCGGTAATCAGGCAGAGGTTCAGCAACAGTAAGGCAGATAGGCAGAAGTACAGAATCAGTAACCGAGATCTGAGTCAGAGTTTAGCCCGAGTCATACACAGGTAATCAATAACAGAATAATACAATAATGAACTAACTATAGATAGATGTATATCGCAAACACTGCATACACATCTATCATCAACAGGAACCTCACTACAATAAACAGTATTCCTAGTCTTGTGTGAAATCCCTGGTTTCCTCCCAGATCAAAACACACCGGAACTAGTCTAAGGTCTGAGCGCTAACACACTAGTATTCACGACAGCAGACAATCCCTGAATGAAGCCTGGAGGCTTAAGAAGCAGAGGAGACCTCACCGGCACGCCCCCAGGAATTAGCCAATCCTGGGCGCCGTTAGTCTCCTCTGACGTCAGCCGACCAACAGGTCAGCTGACAAGCCTCCTCCCAGCATAAATGTCCCGTCTGTGCGCGCGCCCGCGTGAGACGGTGACCTCTTGAGGAAACGAACATTCCGTCCTCGGCGTCCTAGACGCCGGGGAGAACGGGTGGCAGCATGGAGGCAGCTGCGGTGGTGGTGCTGTTCGCCGCAGCTGCCCCGTTCGTGACACCAGGCAACTGGTATTGCTTAAAAGGAAATAAACATGGCAGCCTCCATATACCTCTCTCTTCAGTTCCCCTTTAATGTCATCAAGCACCGTCAAGTCATTTTAGTTATTGAAATTCCGTTAAATATGTGTACTTTTCGCTTAATGATTTCACATCAGCAAACGTATTTGTAGTAAAGTGGAAAATGGAGAGCGCTAGAACATATATGTATTTATTATAGGCACTATATTGACCTGATGAAGTGGGCCAGCACCAGTGAAATGTGTTGTTGTTATGTGCTTGAATCAATAAATGATTTTCTATAATACTGATTTGTTCTTCAAGAGATGTAAGGCACATTACCTCTCATGTACAATTATAGTTATCATTATATTATTATATAATACAGTATTATTTCCAGGACACCTCCACCAGTGTTATCTAGAAAGTGATACCCCTACTAGGGGTTATAGTTTTTTAGTGTTATCCTACTAAACTGCAAGAGAGCGACCAACCATTCCCTGCACAGCAGATCTGGAATACCAAGTGGAAACGATTATTTCCTGTGTGCTCTGATGGTTGTTGCAAGTATTTCAACCTACCTTTGTGAATATAATCCTTATCTTTTTCTTCACTAACTTGTACCAGCAATATCGCGCCATTGGGCTCCTGGCCTCTCGCAATTTTTTCAGAGTTTCAGAGCTTTAATAGCCACCCAGAGTTATCTTTCCACTATAGTCTTGATGATTCTAATATCTACCAAGCAGAATCAGGAGCAGGAGGTCATATGGACACAATAGATATGTTATTATTATTTATTCATTTAGTTTCAACGTCATTCATGGTGCTGTACAGAGCAAAAAAAACAACACCACACAATAGTGGTGCCCAGGAATACATACATAGTTCATGCACTGGACAAGAGGAACATCAAGCTTTACAATTACAACATATATGCATACTACATGTGTGGTATCAAAACATCTAGCAATACAGATATATGTGCATTTGATATAAGTACTACAGAAACAGGAAACAATAAGGAATGCACTGCCCTTTCAAGCTTATGGATGACATCTGAGATAATAAAAACCATTGGAAGCCTACAGGTAGCTAAACTGTGTTCAGTGTTGCTTGTGATTCACTCTGTGTTTGCTTGATCTTCTGACCTGTATAGCTAAGAAGGAAACACCACTATTTTCTTACTTATGTCCACCCACCTCCTTCTCAACCTTCTCAAATTGCTAGCTTTCTGCCAGTAACCAGATCATCTGGCAAGTGGCAAATTATTCTCCTGGAATGAGCTGTTGAGACATTCCTTATCTGCATACTTGTTCCAGGTGATTAAGTTAAACAGGATTACAGCCAGAGGAAGGCATAACAACCAATTAACATTTCGAGAAGGATAGCTGTGATTTCTCTTCCCATAGATTTCTTCTGACAATATTGCTTTAACCCTTTTTGTTGACAAGCTTTGGTCCCAAGTTGCACCGTTGTTGACTAGCATCTTCTATTGCGTTAAGAGAACATGTTACAGACTGGAAGCTGAATAAACATCTCCAATATTTTCTTAAGTAAAGAGCCTGTATAACATATAACAATAGTATAATGTATATGGGAGATTTTTCTTTCTTAGATTTTTTTTCCTAGATCATGTTTCACCTTCTCTTCAAAATAACTTTTCAGCACTCTGCAATTAAGAAAGGTACAAAAAAAAAAAAAGAAGTTAAAAAAAATACTATCAAAATTATTCTGAGTATTTTCTTGCTTGCTGGTGGCTTAAAGGGCATTTTATTAATAAAGTGTGAAAATATCACCCAGGAGAAAACTTAGGAGAAAAAGTGAATTGAATTAGGGCCGCTGTATCTTCTCTAGAGATTGCACAAACCTCCGATTTTCGGTTCGTGAACCGGGTTCGCAAACTTCTGCAAAAGTTTGGTTCGCGCGAACTTTCGCAAACCGCAATAGACTTTAATGGGGAGGCGAACTTTGAAAACTAGAAAAATTTATGCTGGCCAGAAAAGTGATGGAAAAGATGTTTCAAGGGGTCTAACACTTGGAGGGTGGCATGGCGGAGTGGGATAGACAGCAAAATTCCCGGGGGGAAATCTGGATTTGACGCAAAGCAGCGTTTTAAGGGCCGAAATCACATTGAATGCTAAATTGCAGGCCTAAAGTGCTTTCAAACATCTTGTATGTATATACATCAATCAGGGAGTGTAAATAGAGTACTGCTTCACACTGTTGGTGGTGGCGGAGAAGGCAGTCAAGCGGCCTGCGGGGAAAGGTGCTGTGTGGGGAGCGACTTAGTTTTGGGGCAGGCAGTCACACGGCGTGCAGGCAGAGATGCTGTGTGTGGGGATTGACTTAGTCTTGGGATGGGCAGTAGGCCTCCCGGATCCATGCCTCATTCATGCCTTGAGGCAGGGCAAGACAGAAGTTGGATGGCAAATTGGGACAGCTCTGGCCACAGGTCAAGCCTGCGCACCCAGTAGTCCAAGGGTTCATCGCTGCTCACAGTGTCTACATCCACACTTAAGGTCTGGTAGTCAGGAAGCGCTAAGGCGAGGCATTGGACTAAGGAATGTCCGCATGTCCGACATCACCATGAGATTGCTGGAGCGTCCTGTCCTTGCCTGCTTGGACATGGGAGAAGGATTACTGGCAGTGGTACTTTTATTTCGTTGTGCTGTGACATCACCCTTAAATGCACTGTAAAGCATACTTGCCAGCTTGTTCTGCAAGTGCTGCATCCTCTCTGCCTTCAGGTTAGTTAGTAACATGTCCGCCACTTTGTGCCTATACCGAGGGTCTAGTAGTGTGGCCAGCCAGTACAGCTCATTCCCCTTGAGTTTTTTTTATACGGAGGTCCCTCAACAGGCTGGACAGCATGAAAGACGCCATGTGCACAACGTTGGATGCAGACATACTATCCATCTCCTCTTGCTCTTCCTCAGTGACTTCAGGTAAGTCCTCCTCCTCCCCCCAGCCATGAACAATACCACGGGAACGTTGAGCAGCACAAGCCCCCTGCGACGCCTGCTGTGGTTGTTCTTCTGCCACCGCCTCCTCCTCCAAATAAACACCTTCCTCATCATCTGAGTCTGACTCCTCCTCCCCACACGACTCTTCCTTCTCCTCCCCCCCTGCCTCAGGTGTTGAGGAAACATCTGGTTCTGATGAGAACTGATCCCACAACTCTTCCTCCTGTAACTGTTCCTGTTCACACTCCTCCAAAGATTGATCCACCACTCTACGCACGGCACGTTTCAGGAAGTAAGCGTACGGAATCAAGTCGCTGATGGTGCCTTCACTGCGACTCACCAGGTTGGTCACCTACTCAAACGGCCACATGAGCCTGCATGCATTTCACATGGGTGTCCAGTTGTTGGGCCAGAACATCCCCATCTCCCAAGATTGTGTCCTTCTACTGAAATTGTAGAGGTACTGGGTGCCGGCTTTTTCCTGTTCTAGCAGGGTTGCTCTCAGAATTTGCGAATTTGAATTTACCCGTGATCATGGGTATTGTTTTATGAATCCAGAAGTCGAATTCGAAGATTGATACCGATCATGAATTCGAATTCGATTGTATCCGAATTTTACTCTTGAATTCGGCCATGATCATGGGTGTTAAACCCGTGATCACAAATTCGGATTCAGCTACCTTCGCCCAAAACATGTCGACTTTAAGGGTTAATAGCAAAGCCCCCTTAAATGCCAGAATCACCAAATTTGCAGGTTATGTTAAGAAGAAAATTGGGAGCAAGGGGAAATTTTTTTTTCAAAAAGACCTTATACTTTTTGAGAAAAACGATTTAAAAAGTTCGAAGAAAAAAACGATACATTTAAATGCCGGTCAATGACAGATCGTGGGAAATATTTCCCAGCAGTTAATAGCATCGTCCCCTTACATCCTAGCAGCAACAAATTTGCAGGATATGTTAAAAAGATAGTGGGAAACAATATTTTAAAAAAAATTTAAACATTTTATTTTTGAGGAATGTTCTGAGTGTGGGAAATCTGAAAAAAATGACGTGGGGTCCCCCCTCCTAAGCCTCTGTAACCCCTTGTCCCCCATGCAGGCTGGGATAGCCAGAATGCGGAGCCCCGGCCAACTGGGGCTTTGCACCCTGACTATACCAGCCCGCATGGTCCATGGTATGGGGGGCTCCGGGGGAGAGGGGCAGCCAAGCCTGGACAAAGGGCTCTTCCCCACCTCTGGTGCCCCAGGAGGAGGTGGGGGTGATGACTCCCTGGCAGGGGTTCATGATGGCATCTGGGAGTCCCCTTTAAGAAAGGGACCCCAGATGCCCACCCCCTTCCCAGAGAAATGAGTAAAGGGGTAAGTACCCCTTACCCATTTCCACAAAAGGTTAAATGAAATAAAAACACAACCACGAGAAAAGTATTTTATTATTCTAAATTAACCATAAATACTTACCTGTACCTTTAAAAAAAATTCCCATGCCCATATCCTCGGAAATGATCCAATGTATACAGTATCCTCCAATCTTGCGATCTACAATTAAGTTGATTGAAGATCTACCACGGCAATTACCTATACTAGACCTATATATCTATACTATACTAGATCTTTTTGTATTGAATCTAATGAATCGGCTCTGAACCGATTCTTTTGATTCAATACAAAAAGAACCGGGTGACAGGTGAGGAGGCGGGGAGGACAGCGGGAGCCGGCACTATGCGTCGGCAGGACGTATTCTAAGGTATAGTATAGGTAATTGCGGTGGGATATCTTCAATCAACTTAATTGAAGATTGCAAGATTGGAGGATACTGTATACGTTGGATCATTTCGAGGATATGGGCGTGGGAACATTTTTTTAAAGGTACAGGTAAGTATTTATGGTTAATTTAGAATAATAAAATACTTTTCTCATGGTTGTGTTTTTATTTCATTTAACCCTTTGATGAAATGGGTAAGGGGTACTTTGTAACCCCTATATTCATTTCTCCTGGGAGGAGGGTGGGCATCTGGTGTCCCCTTCTTAAAGGGGACTCCCAGATATCACCATGACCCCCCCCCCAGGGAGTCGTCGCCCCCACCTCCTCCTGGGGCACCGGAGGTGGGAAAGAGCCCCTTGTCCATGTATTGGACAAGGGCTCGGGGGGAGAGGGGAAGGCTTGGCCGCCCCTCTCCCCCGGAGCCCCCCCATACCATGGACCATGCGGGCTGGTATAGCTCAGGGTGCGAAGCCCCATATGGCCGGGGCTCTGCATTCTGGCTATCCCAGCCTGCATGGGGGACAAGAGGTTACAGAGGCTCAGGAGGGGGGCCCCCACGTCATTTTTTTTTTCCGATTTTCCACACTCAGAACTTCCCCAAAAATAATTAATTTTTTAAATATTGTTTCCCACTATCTTTTTAACATATCCTGCAAATTTGGTGTTGCCAGGATGTAAGGGGCCTTTGCTATTAACTGCTGGGAAATATTTCCCACGATCTGTCATTGACCGGCATTTAAATGTATCATTTTTTTCTTTGAACTTTTAAAATTGATTTTCTCAAAAAGTATAAGGTCTTTTTGAAAAAAAAAAAATCCCCTTGCTCCCACTTTCCTTCTTAGCATAACCTGCAAATTTGGTGATTCTGGCATTTAAAGGGGCTTTGCTATTAACCCTTAAAGTCGGAGGGTTTTGAATCACAAATTCGTGATCACGGCCGAATTTTCCCCTGACCCAGATTTGAATCCACCCGAATCGAATTCGAGTCCATTCGAACCAGCCGAATCCAATTGACCAGCCGAACCAGCTGAATCCATTTGACCCAGACCCGAATTTGAATGTACACGAATCGAATTTGGGTACATTCGAGCATCCCTGCTAGCAGGCGAGAGAACACGACCAGGGTCGAATTCCAGCGAGTCGGTCTATCACATATCAAGCGTCTCACTGGCAAGTTGTTTCTACGCTGAATGTCCGCAAAGCGTGCCATGGCCGTGTAAGACCACCTGAAATGCCCACACAACTTCATGGCCTGTTTCAGGATGTCCTCTAAGCCTGGGTACTTTGACACAAATCTTTGAATGACTAGATTCAGCACATGTGCTATGCAGGGTACATGTGTCAGCTTTTCCAAATTCAACGCGGAAATGAGATTGCTGCCGTTGTCACAAAAGACGTTGCCGATCTCCAGCTGGTGCAGGGTCAGCCACTGATCCACCTGTTTGTTAAGAGCAGCCAGGAGAGCTGGTCCAGTGTGACTCTCCGCTTTGAGGCAAGACATGTCTAAGATGGCGTGAAACCATTGTACCTGGCATGCAGCATAGGCCCTGGGGAGCTGGGGCTGTGTAGCTGGAAAGGAGATCGCAGCACCAGTAGAGTTGAACTGCCACTCAGCCAAAGAGGAGGAGGATGACGACAGCGAAGAGGATGTAGCAGGAGGAGAGGAGGTGGCAGGAGGCCTGCCTGCAAGCCGTGGAGGTGTCACAAGTTGGTTCGCTGCACAGCCACGTACTCCCTGCTTGCCATCGGTCACCAGGTTGACCCAATGGGCTGTGTAAGTAATGTACCTGCCCTGACCATACTTGGCAGACCAGGCATCTGTGGTCAGGTGGACCCTTGACCCAGCGCTGTGTGCCAGAGATGACACCACTTGCCTCTCAACTTCATGGTACAGTTTGGGTATCGCCTTTTTCGAGAAATAATTGCGGCCTGGCATCTTCCATTGCGGTGTCCCAATGGCCACAAATTTACAGAAGGCCTCAGAGTCCACCAGCTGGTATGGTAACAGCTGGTGAACTAACAGTTTCGTTAAGCCAGCCAGCTGTCAGACGCCGGTCAAGGGGGTGACTGGCAGAAATTGGCTTCTTCCGCTCAAATATTTCCTTCACAGACACTTGGCTGCTGTGGACAGAGGAGCAGGAACCGCTCAAGGTCAGAGGCGGAGTGGAGGAGGGTGGCTGTGAAGGTGCAAGGAAGAAAGCGGCTGAAGATGATGCACTGAAGGAGGAAGAGTAGAAGGAGGGTGGCTTTTCTTTTGTGTGCTGCTTTTGCTCAGGTGCTCTTCCCATTGCAGTTTGTGCCTTTTCTCCAGGTGCCTTCGTAAGGCACTTGTCCCTACGTGGGTGTTGGCTTTTCCAAGGCTCAATTTTTGGAGGCAGAGAGAACAGATGGCATTGCTCTGATCTGAGGCAGACACACTAAAAAACTTCTAAACTGCTGAGCCCCCCTGGGGTGATGGCTCTATGGTGGCATCAGCAGCTGATGTTGAAGGGCATGTTGGCTGGCTGTACATAGGTGGCGATACATGGCGCCGGACACTGCCACCAGCTGTTTCTAATGATGAGCTCCCTTTTCTTTTTTCAGGAACTCAGCTCATCCTACTCCTCTCTGACTCCCCCTCTGAACTGTCCCCCTGTTCATCTCCTCTATTATAATTATTAGCGCCTTCATCGGGTTGTAACAATAATGGTTGTGAATCAGTTAATTCCTCACCAATTAACTCCTGCGAAGTGTCAAATGCAGTGCCTGTGGTGCTTGTAATAGCGCTGGTGGCTGCGGAAGACGAGGTGTTCTGTGTTAAATAGTCAACCACGTCCTGACAATCTTGGGAGTTGATGGGACAGCGCCTTCTTCCGAGCACTGTACTTTCGGCCAGGGCCGCACGAAATCACATCAACACGACCTCGCACAGACCTGCCGGATGACCTTCCTCTGTGTCTGCCTCTACCTCTGCCTTTACCTGTTTTGTCCGTTTTGTCCATATTGGGGAGGATGAAGTGAACATTATGCACTGACTTGACTAATACAATGTGCAGTCACACAGGTGCAGTTAACAGGTATGCACTGAGTGGTATATCACACTGCATGCGCTCACGTAGGTGGGTGGGTGCACAGTGAACAACAGGTAGGTATATGCAGTGATGGGTATTACAATGTGCACCTGTCACACACAGACAGGTACCGGACAGGCACAGTGACACTGTGTGCACTCACGTAGGTGGGTGGGTGCACAGTGAAAAACAGGTAGGTATATGCAGTGATGGGTATTACAATGTGCACCTGTCTCACACAGACAGCTACCGGACAGGCACAGTGACACTGCGTGTATTCATGTAGGTGGGTGGGTGCACAGTGAACAACAGGTAGGTATATGCAGTGGATATTACAATGTGCACCTCTCACACACAGACAGGTACCAGACAGGCATAGTGACACTGCTAGCGCTCACGTAGGTGGGTGGGTGCACAGTAAACAACAGGTAGGTAGATTCAGTGGGTATTACAATGTGCACCTGTCTCACACAGACAGCTACCGGACAGGCACAGTGACACTGCGTGTATTCATGTAGGTGGGTGGGTGCACAGTGAACAACAGGTAGGTATATGCAGTGGATATTACAATGTGCACCTCTCACACACAGACAGGTACCAGACAGGCATAGTGACACTGCTAGCGCTCACGTAGGTGGGTGGGTGCACAGTAAACAACAGGTAGGTAGATTCAGTGGGTATTACAATGTGCACCTGTCACATACAGACAGGTACCGGACAGGCACAGTGACACTGCGTGCACTCACGTAGGTGGGTGGGTGCACAGTGAACAACAGGTAGGTAGATTCAGTGGGTATTACAATGTGCACCTGTCACATACAGACAGGTACCGGACAGGCACAGTGACACTGCGTGCACTCACGTAGGTGGGTGGGTGCACAGTGAACAACAGGTAGGTATATGCAGTGGGTATTACAATGTGCACCTGTCACACACAGAGGTAGTAGTTGCTGAATGTGCTGGGCCTGGCAGTGGCACACACAGTAGGAATTACCAAGGCTGTCTATGCAACACAGGGGTCAGTGGGACACACAGAAAAAAAATAGATCACAAGAACAAGAGCTGTTGTGGGGTGCTTTTTTAGCAATAAGAATCAGCAAGGAGCAAGCTAACAAGCCTACAAGAGCCTAACTAAGCTTTCCCTATAAGAGTCTGCAGCAGCTATCCCTTCACTAATTTCTGCCGGCACACGAGTGAGTGAAAAGCCTGATGCTGCCTGCCTTTTATAAGGGGGCTCCAGGAGGGAGTGTAGCCTAATTGGCTACAATGTGCCTGCTGACTGTGATGTAGACGGTCAAAGTTGACCCTCATGATGCACTATGGGGGCGAACTGAACTTCCGGAAAAGTTCACGGCTCTCCGCGATCGCGAACCCGGGAAGTTCGCCAGGAACCGTTCGCCGGCGAACTGTTCGGGCCATTCTTCTCATTATTTCTTCGCATAATCACACTCCTATTCAAGCATTTGCAATATCTTTTTACAAGGTTTTCAATCCCTCTGTTATAGTAGTATCACACTCCTCCCCCTTCAGGGAACGGGGACAAGGGGCTTCATTTTAGTCTGTTGAACAGTCACTGGTCTTCTAAAGTCATGTAACAAGTGGTGCAGAGAGATAAGGTTTTCTTTGCAGATGCAATGTACATTTCACAGAAAGTGTTAGAGTTAGGTGTAGGTAGGGGGATACATTAGTGTTTGGTGTAGGTTGTGGGATTAGTGTTAAGTGGCCACACACACCATAACATTTTAATACAAGAATTGCAATCAATTTTGATTTTTTGACTGATTCTAACATTTAAAAAATCTGACCAATGTACCACAGGTTAGTTTGTTTTGTGTTATATGCTAGGTACCCACGATGCAATTTTATGAGAGATTTGCTGTCAGATCGATTTTTTCCAACATGTCCTTTCTGATTTCTGATTGATTTTTCAATCGATTTTCCATTTCACTTCTATGAAAAATCGTAAAAAAAAAATGACATGTTGGAAATAATCAATCAGACAGTAAATCTGTCAGAAAATTGCATCATGTGTACCTAGCGTTTCCATGCAGAGTCTTTTGTTCATCAAGGTAACTATTACCTTTGAATATGTCAGTTAAGAGTTAATTATCTCTCATACTAATTTGTAGGAATTGGTCAGATTTATGACAACAATAGAGGTATTAACACTAGTCAAAATTTGATGATGATAACCTCTGAAGGTCAAAAAAAGATAATTATAGGTATACTGTACATTACAAATTATATTCCTAATTAATTGCAGTCCATGAACAATTCATAGAATTCTACTTTAACATATAAGACAACCAGTGCTGTGTGAATTCGCTTTTTGTTCTTCTAAGACACTGATATCTTTTTTTAAGTGTTTGAACTAAATCCCGAGGTTACTGAGGGATGAGTGACACATATTTTTAATAATGATTGCGGCATGTTATCAAAGGTTCACCTCACCAATCTAGAGAAGGTGTGAGTGATGGGGTGTTCATCTATTTGGACACATGGATCAACGTAGTGAATAGCAAAAGTATTTAAACACTTCACAGTTTTGCTTTTATTGGACAATTTTTCCTGCTAAACCCGAAGTTCAAGTGGGTGTCTCTGACAGTTGCAAGGTGACGTGGAGATTTGTCTGTATATTGGAATGGCTTTAAACAGAACAGAATCTTGCTGCATGTTGTTTGCAGCTCAACTCAAATAACTTTGTTGCACTCACAGGCTTCCTTGCTGAAGTGTCACAAGATTACTTGTGTTGTAAGAATTTACAAGTAGCAGACATGTCATCTGCAAGAAGCTCAGGGGACACATAAAGCATTTACTTACATCACCATGCTGCCTAAATCAACATGTACGTTATTATTGATTGTCTTAATTTTTACATCTAATTAAAATGTACTTAATTTGATTGCCTACATTAACAGTGAAGATGAAATCGCTGGTTTGTGCTTCATATATTTTTTATAAAAACCTGTGCATTTGTGCGCTTAATGCAATTTGTGGAAGCAAACAAAAAAATCCCTTTAAGCAGCCTGACAAATAAAACTGGCCATACACTAACGTTCCAAAACAATAAATTCCTTTCTGAAAGGAATCAATTCATAAGGAATCGATTCCTACCATATACTGCCCATCAATTACCAATAGATTTCAGCAGGGAATCTACTGAAAATCGATTGAACTGCAGAATTGCTCTGTTTGATGCAGTTCAAAGCTATAGTCCATACTGCCAGCCAGGAGCCCATATGGAATTCACTTTTACTCCTGAATTGTCTCCTAGGTGATATTTTCATACCTTGGCCCATATGCAATAAATTTTTTCACCTGTGTTAACTCCTAGAAGATAATTTTAATCTTCTCTTTAAACTACAAGTTTTTTTGCATTTTACAATTGAAAAATTACCCAAAAGTTGATGAAAAGGTATTATCAAATTTATTTTGAGTATTTTCTTGCTTTCTGGTGGTTTAAAAGTCATTTTATGACAAGTTGTGAAAATGTCACCTAGGAGTTAATACAGGTGAACAAATTAATTGCATATAGATTGCATTGTTATAAAATGCCCTTTTAACCAACAGCAAGCAAGTAAAAAAGCAAAATAAAATTGATAGCACTTTTTCACCAACTTTTGGGTACTTTTTCAATTTTAAAGTGCTGAAAGGTTATTTTAAAGAGAAGATAAAAATGATCTCCTAGTAGATAACTTAGGAGAAAATGTTGATTGCATATGGGCCTGGGAGTCTTAAATTGAAATTACAGTCTGGCATAGTATACAATTAAAATACATTTTCTTAATTGCTCTTTGTTATCCCACTTGCTTGTTTCCCAAAGTAATGTGTGTTGGGTTAAAAAGTCTAGAGTTGTGGGGAAAAACTAGTCATTGTTTGTCACTACCACATACTTGGTTGTAATTAATGTCAAATAACCTGTTGGGTTGTCTATGCGACTATGGTTCATGTAAAGGCGGTATCTGCACTCTGTGACACATCTTCTTGTAAGGTAATGCTATTGAGGTGATGATGCACTACCCCATGATGCCATATTACTACAGAGCATCCCCTGACAGCAGATAATTATTAAATCAGAATAATATATGGATGGTACCAGTATGCTGGACTATTTTTGGAGATTCCTTGGATGCCAGTAATCTGATAGCACTGTGAGCAATTTACCGAAAGAGAGAAGCCAGCTTGCTCTATTGCTCTGCTTGCACACTAACAAACGTATTGCAAGTAGAAGTATAAAAGGTAGAAAACCAAGAGCCCAATATAGTGTAGCTTGTATTGGAGGAGTGCGAATGATAATGATGAAACGTAAGTATTGTACTTACAAACCAGGGTTACCTCCAAGGCAACCACTGAAAAGGCAGGTGGGGAGACCAAGCCTGTCCCCACTCAGGATTAAGACGTCGCTCTCTGTGGATAGAGGAAAAAAAGAGGGTGTACCACCCTTCCACCAAGGGTGGATTCTTGATGTGTAGAGCTGTACAGAGGCGCCAGTAGGATAAAAGTCACTAAAACGTTTAAAATGTTCGGGATGCGGTGGTGGACCAGCCAACCCAAAACAGACACAGGTACTGTCGATTCAAGTAATAAATAATTTATTTATATACTCCAAAGACAAGTTGCAACGCGTTTCACGGGCAGAATCCCGTTTCCTCAGGCAATAAACAACTGGAGTGATACACAGCACGGAGTCCAAAATATGCTTGGCACCTCTTCACAGAGGTACCAAGCGTATTTTGGACTCCGTGCTGTGTATCACTCCAGTTGTTTATTGCCTGAGGAAGTGGGATTTTGCCCGTGAAACGCGTTGCAACTTGTCTCTGGAGTATATAAATAAATTATTTATTACTTGAATCGACAGTACCTGTGTCTGTTTTGGGTTGGCTGGTCCACCACCGCATCCCGAACATTTTAAACGTTTTAGTGACTTTTATCCTACTGGCGCCTCTGTACAGCTCTAAATGTATTGCAAGATCCATCTAATATGCGACTAGCTGATCTTCAAAATGTGACATACAGTTTGCATCTGTCATTAGATTTGTCAATGACTCTGGTCTTGCTACTTTCTTCATTGTCTTCTGCATGCCCTTAGGAAAGTAACTGCTTCCTGTGAGGGTTAAATGTCTCCTTTTGTTGAACAGTTTTTGTTACTGCGTGCATGAGGTGGTAGTGTATGTTGTTAAACAATGCTGTTATTTTATATTGTCACATCCCTTGTAATTTTGGGTGACACCCGCAGTTATAGTTTTGTATTGTCTCATGTCTGACAACCTTTTTTGTTTTACTAAACAGCTGGTTACACATTTTAATATTGTTAATATGGTGCACTGCTTCACCTGAATTTGGTGAGCCAGTAAAAATTAATTAGATGTTTAGATGTACCTTCAATATTCCCTTTCCCCTCCTGATTCGTAAAAAAGAACCATAAATCCCCTTGATATTTTTCATAAAAAACAGGAAATTTTTTTTCCTTACTCTGTTTTACTCTAAAAAGATCAGTTGTATAGAAAAATGTAATGTTTTAATTTTTACTTGCTTAAGAAAATTGATGAAATTTCTATGTAGTTTTTTTTCAATATTTTTTTATTGGCTGTGGTAGAAAATACTGATAAACTTTTCAGAAAATAGAATGTTGTAGGATAAGATTGCAAGTTTCTGGAATTATAGACCCAAAATATTTTTTTTCTTTTAAGTTTTCTCATACAGGTGTAATATATTTCTCGGATTTTTAAAAGTTGCAATAAATAGGAAAAATGTGTTTATAATTCTCAAATCGAAAAAAAATGTAAAAAAGGGAATTATATATAGCTACTTAAAGAGACACTGAAGCGAAAAAAAATATATGATATAATGAATTGGTTGTGTACTATGAATAATTACTAGAAGATTAGCAGCAAAGAAAATATTCTCATATTTTTATTTTCAGGTATATAGTGTTTTTTCTAACATTGCATCATTCTCTAATATATGCAGATTACACAACACTCAGCATTCAAAATGATTCTTTCAGAGCAGTCTGTGAACTAATGACCTCTCCTCTGCCAGAGAAAAAGACATTTGTTTACTTACAGTTGAGATAATAAAAGTCAGATAACAGCCCTCTCCACGACTTTGAAAGTCGTAGAGCTTAATGGCTTTTTTGCATAGAGATAACAACTGAAGTTTCTTAACTCTTCCTGTACTGGAAACAATTAGACTGATGTATCTGATCTTAATGTTTTATTTCTTAGCTGTACTACACATACAAATCATAATATCATAATTTTTTTTTCGCTTCAGTGTCTCTTTAACAAAGATAACCAATTGGATAGCTATATTATAAATTAAGGCTGCTTTCACAGTGGGGCGTTACAGGTGCACGTTAGAGCAGCCTGTAACGCATCCAACCACACAGTAATGAAAAATCAATGGGCTGTTCACAGTGCCCACGTTGCGTTACATTGTAACGCTAGACGTCAAGAGAAAGTACTGAATGCAGTACGCTATACGCGGCTAAGCCACGTTAGACTGCTTGCACATGCTCTGTAATGTTGGGGAGGGGGGGAGAGCGGCCAGGCACATGGCTAATTAATATTCACTGCACTTTGTGACGTGCAGTGTTTACTTCCTGGAGCGGCCGCTTTGTGCTGCGATTGGCTGGCGGGACCACGTTATGCCACATGTGTCACAAAGTACATATCACGGCATCACAGACGCCAGAGTATACTGCACAACGCGGCTTGCTCTGACGTCCACATCCAACACCACCAGGCGTTGCGTTAGGGGCACGTTATGCGACCATAACGTCCCCTAAAACGCAACGTCCTGGTGGGAAAGTAGCCTTAAGTTAATTCAAAAAGCTTTTGCAGTGATTCAAATTCTCTTAAGCCTGGTACACACATCTTGTTTTTATTGGCCAATGATTGACCCGTTTTACCACCTACATGTCACTGGCTCTTTTATTTAATTAACATTTTCAGCTATGTTTTCTCCTAGAAGATGAGATCATCTTTTCTTTAAAATACATTTTCAGCACTTTGCAATAGAAAAAGTACCAAAAATTAATGAAAAAGTGAAGGTGTCACATATATTTTGAGTATTTTCTTGCTTGCTGATGGTTTGAAGCAGAGTTCCCCAACCCAACCCTGTCCTCAAGGCCCACCTGCAGTACATGTTGTGCAGGAAATCACACACAATCACAGGTGGAGTAATTAGTGTTGCAGCAGAGCTGATTAACTACCTCCGTGGATTTATACAAAACATGCAGTGTTGGTGGGCTTTGAGGGCAGGGTTGAGGAACACAGGTGTAAAGGACATTTTATTGACAAGGTGTGAAAATATCACCTAGGAGAAAACGCAGGAGAAAAAGGTAATTCCATATGGGCCACTGGCTCCACTCTCTTATCAATAGCAGGCCAAATGGTTCATAGCTCTGTAAGAAAAGAGCAACAAAGTCTTCCCCCTGCTTGGAGAGTAACCTTGTCCACTTGTACTGTATGTGGTGTTAAGTCCTGAGCAGATGTCTGCCTCCAACTTCCAGGTGGAAAAACCGTAGCGTTAGTCTCACATACCCATTCCGTACAAAGAGTAAAAAGCAAATAGAAGTGCCCATGCTCTCACCATAGAAAATATGTTTATTATAAGCTGCTTTAATAACAAATAAAGGTTCCCATGCCAATGATCAATTATCCTCTTTACTTTAGTGTCCCCAGCCACATGTCCATACCAAACTACTTTTGGGGAGTTCTTATATGAACAGTGACATAATCAATGTGGCTTAAAATCTCTGACGATCCCTTGTTTATTGTAATTGATGGATCCTCCTTGTTAGGGCAAATGCTACACTGGTGTAAGGGACTATTCAGCCATGACACTTCCACCCCTGTGTAAATGTAACCCTAGTTTAAAAGAGAAATCCCAGGGAACCTGATGACCATCATTATGGTGCCAATGCTTAGGATTTGCCATTACCAGTAAACTGGTGTGCTAGAATAGAGGTGAGCTGAAAACTAGGAGCCTCTTTATAAACTAGGGTGTCTCGTCTTGCTTGGTGGTGGTGAGCCATTTTCATATTGTTTGCAGAAGCACGTTATAGTTCATAATTCATATTGGCCGCTTCTATGCACTCTTTGCATCTTATGGCTGAAATGAATGTATGAATTTCTTTTTTGCTTACCTGTTGCCATTTGCTGTGGATCATGTGTGTACCATGATGCTGTGGTTCCATGATTATTGCCATGATTGAGTACATATACATTTCAATATCAGCATAATATTGCATCATATAATGTTCCATTAATTTATGAATTGTTTTTCAATTTATCAATTATAGCAAGATAGTTTATAATCAATTGTCATGTGACCATTGTCACTTACAGGTCCCTTCCCAATAATGTTTTCAATAGTTTTTAATTTTTACAATTTAAATTAAATTATTATTGGGGTTGTCTTTTTCTCATATAATTGTTCCTTTCCTCCCTTCCTTCCTGCATAGTTGCTAGCAGAGCGTAATGCTCACCTTATCGGCATTTCCTAGCACTGATCTCCATGGCTACAGTGGTGTCTTGTGACATGCTGTCAGTATATGCCAGCAGGTCACATGATGGTCCTATGGCCATGGAGATCTACACTGAAAGCTGAAATTGAGTGAGTCAATTACACTCTGCTCACAACACTGTTGAGGGAGGGCTAAGACTAGGAAAATATTTGGCTTCCAAGAAGAGGGGTGATGCATTGGCTACCTACACAAATCCAGTCCCTCTGTAAAATTTAGGATGCTTTGATCAAATGTTTTGCCCACCTTTGAACTAGGGCTTCAATAATCCATGCAAAATCATCCCCCTGGGCCTAATTCCACATGTGTGATAGTTATCAGCACTTCCCAAAGCTTAAGGTGAGAAGGGGAGGAGAGGCTTGATTGCTCCACTTTAGCAGAGTACATTCCAATGTTATGACGCCCATGGGCTGGTTTTGCTCTGGGGGTGAAGCCTCACATTCATGTTTTTTTACATTGCCTGGGGAATAGATGCCTGGATTGGGGGACAAATGGTTTAAATACTTGGGGGACCAGAGGTCATTTTTTAAAAAATATGTATTTTACTTTAAATTGTAAAAGTTTTACATGATGGTGTGTGGAAAACACCTATTGTAGACTTAAGCACAGCAATTCCACTCACACAAGAATATGAATGAATTTTCCTGCCAAGACTTTAACTTCACTTTTTTTTCCCGAAGAGTACTGCTGTCTATTATTTTTCACCATGCTTTTCTGACTGCTAGGGAGCTGGGCAGATACAGAGAGGCACCTAAAGTCTTTTAAGCTCCATACACATGCTCAACAATCATTAGTAAAAACAAAAAAAACAAGCAATCCCTGATGGTGATGCAACACATGAATGACATCTGACAGCATTTGAATTCAATGATGGCACAATGATGGTCTATGGATTGAATTATTAGGACCCAGAGGTAAGTAACTAGCCACAGGTGAGGTTTTTGAATGGAACAATCATTTATCATTGTTCAATACAAACAATTTTCGAATGACTACCACCAACAAGTGTTCCGAGTAGATCCACCAGGATGGATTGGTTACATGGACGGTCATTGTCGTCTTTTCACATTGTTATACGCCTTTTTTAATACTTGGCCAACCCATCGTTCCTTGTCTGTTACGGGTGACGACGGCTTAAGAGAACGAACGTACAAAGGGACTTATGTCTAGGCATTTTTTAAAAGATGTATTTTAAGAACAAGCAGCTTATACACATAACAACAAACTTTGCTACTGCATGGCTATCCCAAACTTATACAACATTTTGAGTAGAAAATAAAAATTCTTGGTAGGTCAGGAATTTTACAGATTTCATGTTGCTTCTGTGTATTAGCTGATTGCCTGGAGTTCAGCTTTACTTGTTGTTGTTGATTTTACTATTAAACACAGGACAGGGTATTTTTTTTAACTATATTAAATGAATCAAACTAATTTCTAAAACCAGGAGCAAATAAACTAGAAGGAAGATGAAACCATAGCAGCCAATTAGATTTCCTACCTCAGCAAAAAGATGAAAAAATATTAATTGCTATGGGCAGCCTCTCCACCTGTATTCCACTTTTCTATGCCTTAGTTTTGTAAATCAGTCCCAGTGTGAGATACTGAGACAACAATTAGAAAATGGGCACTACAACTACTTGTCTGCAATTTATTTTGTTGTTTATAATGTAAAACTAAGAATTAGAAAAACATAAGAATCTTCAGCAAGCTTAACAGAGAAAACAAGTTAAATAAACTTAGCATCTGATAGTGAGTGTAAAATTGTTTGATTGCAAACACCAGATAATATTAATTTAAATGTTTGAAAATACACCCTTTAAACTTGTCTCTCTGATCCCCTTTTCACTCTGTAGCATGCTAGGATAATTTGCCCTGCAGGTTGAGGGCAGCAGGCATAATTTTTCCTGGTTGTTGTGTAAATGTTCCACCTTCTATGAGGCATAGGAGCCACTTGAGCGATTCACAAGCAGGAGAGCTATCATGGGCCGTCTTCATATGCTGCTGTGTTATTCCTCACTTCAGACCCAGGCAGATTAGCACAGCAGTGTGTGTGAGTAACCTGATCCTGGCTCACAGCAGGGAGTCTCCGCTCTCTGCTCTGTGTTTAGAAGCCCTGCAATCCTGGCCTGTGTCAATCGCTAGGCCCCAGTCTTCCTGCATGTCGGGTGAGCTCACGTGACATGCAGGAAGTATCTCCTCAGACTCTCCTTTGCAACATGTGGTGAGTAGTGTTGGGGTTCAAATTTGGAAAATCGTTCTAAAATCACCCGAGCACTATATTTCAGCACCATTTGGCACCGGACCTGTGGACAGGGTTAGGGGGCGTTCACTTACCTGTGCTTCACATTGCATTTCAGCTGACTGATACATTCGCCTTCAAAATCCTAAGGAAGAAGCATCACAGTCACATGAAAGCTCCATTAGTGTATTGGAGTCACATGATTGGTGAGCTCATTAACGCTAAATCTGGAAACAAAACCAAGAAAACAAGGTAAACTAAATAGGCAAGAATGTGGGAGTCGCTCTTTGAGAGATAAAATGGCTTTTTCAAGAGAGTAAAGTTCTTGGTATAAAGTGTTGGTTAATGATAATTAATCCCATTCAAGGTCAAGTAGCCAAGGAGTGTGCACGTGGCGAATACTATACTATACTATACTGGGCAGCACGGTGGCATAGTGGTTAGCGCTCTTGCCTTGCAACGTTGGGTTCCCGGTTCGAATCCCAGCCATGTCAACATCTGCAAGGAGTTTGTATGTTCTCCCGTGTCTGTGTGGGTTTCCTCTGGGCACTCTGGTTTCCTCCCACATTCCAAAAACATACAGATAAGTTAATTGGCTTCCCCCTAAATTGGCCCTAGCTTATGATACATGCACTACATGATACATGCATAGACATATGACTATGGTAGGGACTAGATTGTGAGCCCCTCTGAGGGACAGTTAGTGACAAGACGATATACTCTGTACAGCGATGCGTAATATGTTGGCGCTATATAAATACTTAAATAAATAATGACAGCAGCAGGGGAATTTCCAGCCTTTTTGGTCTCTTTAGGCAAGAAGTCCTGTGCCCCCCCACCCCCGAACAAAAAAACCACACGTTAGAGAATACAAACCATGTGCAGTATATGGAGGATGCATAATACAGGGAATCCCAGAGATACAACTTGCAGATCCTGTAGCATTTCGTTGCACACCCCCATGTGGCACTAATCCAGCTTAGTGTGTAAATGCAAAGTCCAGTACTGTGTTTCCACCTGTCCACTCACCACTCGCCCTAGTGCCCAGCATCTCCTATTGCATGTAGTGTGATTACATGCTACATGAGGAGAGCCAGCACTAGCGGGAGCAGAAAACCGACAGGATGGTCGCACAGCACTGGACTCCAGAGGAGAGGTTAGAGCACAGCTTCTGCTGCGCTATACTCTGCCTTTGCACACTGGACTGGAGGAGAGCAGGAGGAGAACAGTAACCGATAGGGGGGCAAGGGGACAAAGGGGGGGGGCTGAAGGAGGCACAGTGGGACAGAGGGAGGCACAGCGGGACACACACAGAGCCGGATCATCCACAAGGCAACTTAAGCAGGTTACTAGGGCACGGAGAGAGTCTAGGGGCCCAGTTTATGCAAACTCCCAAAAAATCTTGCCAAAAAAATCTAGGTGGCCACCAAGTGTGGGCCCACCAAAGTTATTGCTTACCTAGGGCACCATTTCACTTTAATCCATCTCTGAATGCACAGGGGGCAGAGGAGGCACAGGGAAACTGAACTGGGCACAAAGGCAGACAGAAAGCAAATAGGGAGATGGAAGGGGGCACAGAGGAACACAAGGGGGCAAAGGTGACACAAGGAGACAGAAGGAGGATGGGGTTTAATCATGGGCATGGCTCCCCTGGGCAGAAGAAGGACAATACAGAGTTGAATTAAAGTACTAAGTTATCTAATGGAATGTATTATATAACTATATATCATCATCTGTCTGTATGCGGGTACATCTCAGAGTCTGAATGTTTCAGCTGCTAATTATGCTGTTAGAACTTAACCATAAGTAGCCTGTAAGTATTTTTTTCTTTGCTCACTGAATACTAAATGCACCTCCTGTCTTTGGCTTCATTGGTCAAAACGGGTTAGCACCATCAACAGTATTCAAGCTCAATTACATTTATTGATGCAAGACAAATACATGAGAGTTACGACGACAGACTGCTGTTTTGGACATACGTCTTGTCCAAAACAGTGGTCTGTGGCTGCAACGGTCATGTATTTGTGGTGCACCAATAAATGTAATTGAGCTTGAATACTGTTGGTGGTGCCAACCCATTTTTTCTTCCCTGGATTTAGCCCCTTGTGGTACCAGGGTACTGGTCTGGACACACCCTTTAACACTACATGTGAGTGCTCCTTCTTCCTACAGTTTGGACAAGCTTTACCACCTGTCACAGCTGAATGACAGTTGGTGGAAGATCTGGAAGAATTGATTCTCATGAGACAGTTGATCAAACCCTGCCCATGAAATCTGTTTTCAGCGGATGTACATTTAAAAGAAAAATAAAATGAGTAAATTCCTATAGTATACTATAGTGCCATTTTCCTTATAGACATTAGGGAGACAGTACAATATTTGATTCAAATACTAGCTCCTCCAGCCAACATTTTACTCATGTAACTTCAAGCAAATCCTTCCAGAAAAAATGTTGTGATACACTGACTTACAAATTGTAATTAATAGGGGTTATTCAAAGTGCAGTAACCCATAGGAAGCAATTTTAGTTTACTGTAGTTAGATCAGATACTCAGATACTTCACGTTGCACATTGCTGTTTGCCAAGATCTGTTCTGCTGCATTAATTTTTATACAGAATTGTGCCTTGACTGCAGAATTCCTTCAGAGTGTGAAATTCACTTTTTTTTAGTAATGATGTTAGAATTTTGTTCATATGATTCACAAAGGAGACAATCCAATTTATTTTAAACTTAGAAATACATTTCTATCTAAAGTAGAAAATATATTTTTAAAGGATTAAATGTTTTGAACTACGCTACAGTTATTTTGAATTATGCAATCATTACTAAGCACACAATAAAAAGAGAATGGAGTAAGAAAGTATAGAATATTTATTGTGACAGCTGCAGTGAAGCCAATCTGGCTCCCTTTGGTGTTGCCAAATATGGTTCACTAATAGGTTATAACAGTGTAGTACAATACTTCTTGAACTCCCTAAACCTTTACTCCATGAGGAAAAAAAATCATAGATAAAAGCAAATATTCATCCATCTAGGGATTGGTCCTTAGCACTCTTCCTGTCAATCTGAGATCTTTGGCAAGTGTTCCCTTCTTCTTCAGGTTTATCTATCTTCCTCACCACATCTGTTCATTACCTTACCCTCATAGAATGGGATGTATCTTGAAAAATGTGGTTGGTGGCTAATCACTGCTGTCACAGTGATGGTGAAGAGAAGACACACTGATGAAGCCCACGTGACAGTGGGAAAAATGCGTTGGTTCCATCCACCACTCACTCCAATGTGGCAGCATGAGTCTATGTACTCATGAGGAATGAGGATGCAAGATTATCGTGGCACATGATTGAGCAGAGATAATTTGTATTATTGTCAGACTCGTGGTTATGTGAGTGTTATTTCACAGCTCTTAAACAGGTTTTATCACTAGCTGACATTGATCCAGAGGTGGGCGGAGCCTTGGTTCGAGTGATGCATCATGCTACACGTGGACTTTCATGGCCGGCGTCCTGGCGACCATACTGACAAATACTGTTCCTGCAATGGATTTTTGCCTCATCCTTTTATCGTGAGTGGGTACCCACAAGATCTAATACTGTCTAGAGTTGGTGAGATCCATACATTCAATAATCTATCAAGCGATCTTGCTGTACTGTGCAATTGGGATGATTGGCATATACAATCTTGGAATCCTACTGCGGGGAACTTTTGAAAGAGAATTGTGGTGAATATTACTTTGCAGTTGCTTTGCCATTGCTTCTTCGGCCTAATGAGAGTATATGTGGCGGCCATGTGTATGTAAGTGTGTGATATGCTGGCTTTGATACAATAAACTTATCTTATACTTAACTGAGCAGAGAACCTTTGTTTTACTTTATTATTCTTTTTACTTAAGGCCTGTACACACATCCTACGGGAGGCAACGATGTGTCCGTCGTTGCCTCCCACTGGGCGGTGTTTCCGCCGACAGTAGCGCGTGTGTACGTGCTGTCGGCGGACTGATAAGGCTGTTTCTGAGCGATCTGCTAAGCGGATCGCTCACGAACAGGCTTATCAGTCCGTCGACAGTGCGTACACACGCGCTACTGTCAGCTGAAACACCGCTCAGCGGGAGGCAACGACGGACCCGTCGTTGCCTCCCGTAGGACGTGTGTACGGGCCTTTAGTTAGGTTGCTCCGAAGTGGTATAGGGAGAGATACAGTAGTTCATTATCTTATCATTAATTTACACAGTGGTATTTATTATTAATGTGGATATTGATCCAGAGTCTGGCCAGAAAGAAACTTTTTCTAGAATGTTTATCCTAGCCATTTACTCAAACATGCTGGCCTTACTGAGCAAATTTAACCAACAGGTTTGAAACGTGTAGCAAACCCATAAAAATGTATCAGTTCCCTATAATGTACCATCTGTTGGATAACAAAGTTAGGCAAAAGTGATGATTTCTGGGACAAATTCTGAGTTACGTTTCAACTTTACGCTTTTCTGGTCAAAATGCATTGAAGTCTGTGATGTCCGCTTTCTGACTTAATTCCAAAATCCCTGTTAGAGAACCCAGACAATACTTGCTCTACCTGCTGGTGGCACTGTGTGCAGGACTGATGTACTTTTACCCATCTTCCAGCAAGGGGTTGTCCACTACTTTTTGGATTGACTTGCAAATCCACATTTTGACCTGCAGATCAGGGGCGTAACTAGGCCCCACCGGGCCCCCCTGCAGATTTTCTGAGCGCCCCCCCCCCCCCCCGGGGCCCGCTCGCGCCCGTTTTGTGGGTGCTGGAGGGGTGGCAGCATGAGGGGAAAGCCTTGCCCACAGTCGGCGGGGAGAGGGGTAGTTCCCCCCTCTCCCTCACCTCGGGGCTCTCCCCTCTGCGCTCCCCTCCAGCTCGTAAGTGTCTGTGGGGCTGTGGTGGGCAGCGAGCGGCGGGCAGATACATACCTGCTTCCGTGCGTTCCATCGGAGACTTCTCCCTCTAGCGGCTGACGTCACTTCAGTGCGCAGAGGGGAGAGCCCCGAGGTGAGGGAGAGGGGGGAACTACCCCTCTCCCCGCCGACTGTGGGCAAGGCTATATATATACTGTATATATATATACGGTGGTTTGCTAAAGTGTTCGGCCCCCTTGAATTTTTCCACAAATTGGCATATTACTGCCACAAACATAAATCAATTTTATTGCAATTCTACGTGAAAGACCAATACAAAGTGGTGTACACGTGAGAAGTGGAACGAAAATCCTACATGATTCCAAACATTTTTTACAAATAAATAACTGCAAAGTGGGGTGTGCATAACTATTCAGCCCCCTTTGGTCTGAGTGCAGTCAGTTGTCCATAGACATTGCCTGATGAGTGGTAATGACTAAAGAGAGTGCACCTGTGTGTAATCTAATGTCAGTACAAATACAGCTGCTCTGTGACGGCCTCAGAAGTTGTCCAAAAGAATATTGGGAGCAACAACACCATGAAGTCCAAAGAAAACACCAGACAGGTCAGGGATCAAGTTATTGAAAATTTTAAAGCAGGCTTAGGCTACAAAAAAATTCCCAAGCCTTGAACATCCCACGGAGCACTGTCCAAGCGATCATTCAGAAATGGAAGGAAGGAGTATGGCACAACTGTAAACCTACCAAGACAAGACCATCCACCTAAACTTACAGGCCAAACGAGGAGAGCGCTCATAAGAAATGCAGTCAAGAGGCCCATGGTGACTCTGGACGAGCTGCAAAGATCTACAGCTCAGGTGGGGGAATCTGTCCATAGGACAACTATTAGTCGTGCACTGCACAAAGTTGGCCTTTATGGAAGAGTGGCAAGAAGAAAGCCATGGTTAACAGAAAAGCATAAGAATTCCTGCTTGCAGTTTGCCACATACCATGTGGGGGACACAGCAAACATGTGTAAGAAGGTGCTCTGGTCGGATGAGACCAAAATGGAACTTTTTGACCAAACTGCAAAACGCTATGTGTGGTGGAAAACTTCCACTGCACATCACTCTGAACACACCATCCCCACTGTCAAATATGGTGGTGGCAGCATCATGCTCTGGGGGTGCTTCTCTTCAGCAGGGACAGGGAAGCTGTTCAGAGTTGATTAGAAGATGGATGGAGCCAAATACAGGGCAATCTTGAAAGAAACAACTATATAGAAAAAAAGGGGGCAAACCAACTATTCCTAACTACTTGTCCATCTTACCCACATGAAGGATAATGGGCAGGGCCAAACCCAGAAACTAGTTACTCCCAACATATTGTGCGAAAAATATGGGTTACCAGCCGCCTTAATGTGACAAGTATCAAAATGTATTAATCAAGAAAAGGAAACATGGAAAATCTTCAATAATACACATATAAAAGGAGCACTCATGATTCAACAATTAAAATTGCATATGCAAAAGCTAATGTAGCCATCAAAACAGCGATAAATGATACATATTCCAGTTTAGTATAGCATATATATAGATGATCTCACACATGCATACACCAGGCATCCCGCGCTAGCATACTGGTGCCCTGTGAATTGTAGACAATTTGTGGTGGGGGCCCCCCTTTAATGTTTCCACAGTCCAGTAAAACTCCAGGCAATGGCCACAGTTAGTGGAATTGGATTATCGCCCCACTCTATGTCCATGTAATTGGGGCTGACATGGCATATATCCCTGGAGTAATGACAGTTCATATATCCATATAGGGGAATAAAGGATGGGTCTCACCAAACACAGATGCTGGCGTTTCTCTAGCTTTTCCGGTGCATGAGATACGGTTTCTCTCACTGCTTATGGGGTGGCCTGAATGGATGTGAAGCCGTCCTCTTCATCTGCTCCCCCCGATGGTAAGATCACCTCACTCTGGATGCAGTCCAGTCAGCTGTATTTTCCAGAGAGGCTATCAGCGGGAAGGCCGGCCGGACGCGAGACGCCAAGCACTCGAGTGCCCTCTGATAGCCTCTCTGGAAAAGACAGTAGCTTTTGCATATGCAATTTTAATTGTTGAATCATGAGTGCTCCTTTTATATGTGTATTATTGAAGATTTTCCATGTTTCCTTTTCTTGATTAATAAATTTTGATACTTGTCACATTAAGGCGGCTGGTAACCCATATTTTTCGCACAATATGTTGGGAGCAATCTTGAAAGAAAACCTTGAGACTGGGGCGGAGGTTCACCTTCCAGCAGGACAACGACCCTAAACATACAGCCAGGGCAACAATGGAATAGTCTAAAACAAAACATAGCCATGTGTTAGAATGGCCCAGTCAAAGTCCAGATCTAAATCCAATCGAGAATCTGTGGCAAGATCTGAAAACTGCTGTTCACAAACACTGTCCATCTAATCTGACTGAGCTGGAGCTGTTTTGCAAAGAAGAATGGGCAAGGATTTGAGTCTCTAGATGTGCAAAGCTGGTAGAGACATACCTTAAAAGACTGGCAGCTGTAATTGCAGTAAAAGATGGTTCTACAAAGTATTGACTCAAGGGGCCGAATATTACCGCACACCCCACTTTGCAGTTTTTTTTAATGTTTGGAATCATGTATGATTTTCGTTCCACTTCTCACATGTACACCACTTTGTATTGGTCTTTCACATGGAATTGCAATCAAATTGATTCATGTTTGTGGCAGTAATATGACAAAATGTGAAAAACTTCAAGGGGGCCGAATACTTTTGCAAACCACTGTGTATATGTATATATATATATATATATATATATATATATATATATATATATATATATATATATGTATATATATATATATATATATATATATATATATATATATATATATATATATAAATATATAGTTAGACTAGTTAGGGTTGTTGCTGCGCTATTCGCTTGTTTGTATACACACTGTGTGGCTGTGCTCAAATAAGACACTATTTACTTCTTTCTGTGTCATGCCTTGTTATATCCTTCTGCAAACAGTGATTACCTGTGCATGTCCTGTGAGGTTTGTAACAGTCCCCAAACTTGCTGTCAGCATTTGCTATGGAAGTCAAGGCACTTGTGGGAACAGGAACACATTTTCACAAAATATTATCTTAAAGTTTTAGTGGAAAACAACAATTTAAAATCCAGTAGAGGTGGGATTACAGCATGTCTTAGCTCTTTGGCACAGCCATGCATCTAGTAATAGTTTTTTTCTTCTGATTCAGATATGGACACTTTTGATATTTAAAGAAACAGCATGTATTTAAACATATATTTATACAATGAGACAGCATGGGCTTCCCCCTCTCAAGCACATGGTACCCCTTGTCCTACATGTGGGCTAATATTTCACAGGGAATTGCAGAGCCTGTAAACAGGGCAATACACTCATTTAACTATATTAGCCAACATGGTCCATAAGATAGGTGGGCCTTTCACAATTTACCCTTGTCTAATGTTATCTTACAGAGCTGAAAGTGCTGAAAGTGCTTGAGAAGAGGGAGCCCACACTGATCAAATAAATCAAATCACAAATTGCTTTACATGGCCAGGATTCATACAGGCATTGCTCAAGCAGGTGGAAATGGGGAACATGGAACTGGGTGGGATAGGGATACAATGGGAAAGCAGCCCAGGGACATTTTTAGGTTTGCAGTTCAGTTATTGTATGCCTCTATCAGTCTGCTGCATGCTGTGACATAGTGTGCAGTGATTTTCACTGTGGATTCCTATTCTCCAAGTAAAATATAGAGGGCTTTTTTTCTCATCCTCTAATGTGTGCAAGTCTGGAAATAGTTCCATCAATTTCTTAAATAGTTTTTCCCAGGTTGCTGTATATTTGGGCAAAAAAGGTAGCGGCAGGTTGGCACTACAGCTAGAAGACATCTATGCTGAGCTGTGCAAAGTAGACTGGTGTACCACGTGTCCTCTATGATAAATGCCCGCAGCGTGATCTAGCAGAAGTATTCTGTAGAATAGACATCAATAGAAGAGAAAGAAAGCTGGCACTGCTGCAAGTTGCAAACATTTATTTGGAGAAGTAAATGCATCAAGGGTGTAGTGGGACCATCACAAACAATGAGGCAACAAAGATACTATTGAGATGTTCAGGGGCATGTGGTGGTGCGGTGGATGCAGGGTACAGGAGGAGCCTGATGGCCGTTTCGCACAAAGCTGTGCTTCTACGAAGTGTTTACAGACTGAGTGCTCACAATCTTGAAATTGAGTCTGGGAGACACAGCCAGACATACTACGAAACACAGCCTCCGTAGAAGCACAGCTTTTTGCGAAACGGACGTCAAGCTCCTCCTGTACCCTGCACCCACCACACCACCACATGACCCTGAACAGCTCAATGGTATGTTTGTTGCCTCATTGTTTGTGATGGTTCCACTACACCCTTGATGCATTTACGTCTCCAAATAAATGTTTGCAACTTGCAGCAGTGCCAGCTTTCCTTCTCTTCTATTGATGGCAGTATATTTGGGGTAGTGCAGCAGGAAGTGATTCTCATCCTCGAGGATCTTCTGTTTAGTGTTGGCATAATCTGTTTTCCCTGGGTTTGTATGTCTGGCTGTGTCTCCCAGACTCAATTTCAAGATTGTGAGCACTCAGTCTGTAAACACTCAGGATTTGCCTCTTTTGAGTTTTGGTGATTTTCCAAGTATGGGGCCATTTTATATTCTCTCTGTAGGAACTGGTATATGGTTAGCTTTTGTGTGTTTTATTTCACTCCTCCATTTTCCACATAGTCCTCTTTGCTATTGGCTGTGGTGTGTTTTTATCTGGGCTCTTTTTAGGACCTGTGGATCTGTGTTTGGGTGGAGCATAGAGTTGATCACTTCTTTCAGTGCACATGGCTTTTCTTGGTCTTCATTGTTCTACATGGCTTTGTAGTGGTGTGAGTCAGGGCTGCTATTCTGTAGATGGGCCCAGTAGGACAGCACTCTTATGTATCTCAAGCAGTAATGGGATTCTACCCAGCTCAGCGGGCAATGTTTGAGGTACTCCAATAGACATGGAGATGTTTACAGAATTCCAGGTGGAGTGTTTCTGTTGGGCTAGATCCTCATTCCGTAGAGTAGGATTGTGGTGATGACACGACAGAGACTTTAAGCTGGACCTCTACCGGTGGTTTGAGGTGGTACAGTTCTGTTCTGATGGTTTAGAATGTTCAGGATTCTTTGGCTTTTAAAACCTCTATAGCTGACTTTAGGCTACCAAATTGGTTGATTTCCGGACCAAGGTAGGTATATTTGTCAGTTCTGCTGATTTCACAGTCTGTGAGTGTAAAGGAAGGGCTCTGGGCTGACCGTTGTTATTTTCCTCTTGAACACCATGGTTTTGGCTTTCTTTAGATTAATGTGGAGTGCCCATGTTGTGTTAAATTTTTCCAGAATTTCCAGGCTATCTTGTAGATCGCTCTGTTGGTGATAGCAATAAGATGTAATTTGCATACAGTAGGAACTTCACTGTTGTGTCACGTAGAGTTGCAAACTGGGCTGCAAACCTGTCAAACATTTTGGGGTCATTAAAGTGACCTTATTTTCCGTAAGGTCTCTCAGTGTCCTCTGGGCTCCTTTTATTACCCTGCTGCATGACTTGGCCGGAAGTCTTGCACAACTGCAGATGGATGGCTCATCCACGTGTCCGTCGCAATTGCATACCCATCACGGTGAGCATTCTGCACATGCACAGTTCTTAAAAGAATGAATGGCGCATGTGGTTTTGAATAGCAATACTTAGACATTTTCTATATAGAGAATACATTAGGAAGTGATGGTATGGATCTTTTCAATCCTTTGTGGCCTTTAAACGAATCAGAGTTAAAACTAACATTATGTTTGCCACACTTAAAGATATTTTTAGCAGGAAAACAAAATTTGGAGGTGCCCTAAATAAATACAATACTTAAAAAACTGTTTAAAAAGGAAAGGGGATGTTGGGCTTACCTCTCCTGAAGAAACAACCCTGAGCTGACTGGAAAGTTTTTCTGAAGCACTTAACCTTCTTGACGGTTTTATTCTTATCAAATTTTAAAGTGTAAAAGCAGTACACTAATTTTTCTAGAAAGACTCAGAACGCTAAGTATAGATAGCCAGAGAACCCCCCACCCCTTCCAGATTAAGTAGTCAGAGTGTACCACCTAGTTTAGGTAGCTAAAAATTGACACCAGTAGAGGTAGCCAGAGTGTACTCCCCATTATGGGTAGCCAGAAAGTGCCCCCCTCCCTGAGTATAGATAGCTAGAAATGTCCCCAAAGTATAGGTAGGCAAAGAGTGCCCCTCCACCCCATTATAGGCAGCAAAACAGTGCCCCCCATGGAGGCAGCCAGAAGTTGCTCCCCCCTTTATAGGTAACCAGAGAGCCCCCAACATTGCAGGTAACCAGAGAGTGCTCCTTTGCCCTTTTAGAATAGATAGGCAGAACCCTGCCTCCTGGTTCAGTATAGATCACCCAAATGCTACCCCCTCCACCCTATGCTGAGAGAGCAGCAGAGCCTAGATCACGCACCTCCCCAGGAACCGGCCACATGCTGCAAGTCTTCTTCCTGTCCTCCTGGGTGTGCTCTCTATGCTGAGATTGCCCTCTGTTGTCATGTGACAGACAGCTATCTCAGCATAGTGATGGGGCCCCTTTAGGACACAAAGAAGATGGACTGCTGTGGCTGGGTCCACAAGTGTTACCATTATTTGCAGTGAAAAGTAACCCTGGAGTTACACTCGGGAATACTGACAAGGGGGTTAAAGTAGGGCAAAGTGCTTCATGGGGCTTTACCAGCTTCTTTAGGTCAATTAGACAACAGTGCCTTGCAACTTTGCTAATGATCGTGAGTGCCTGAGGCTGAAGATTGGTTGCATAAATGTATTTATTAGAGTATCTGTATCTACAAAGAATATTAAGAGATTAAACAAAGTTTGACTCTGGCCACACTCTGACATTGATATACACCTGACTCTAATTTTTAACCTTATAAAAGCAGACCATATTGTATCAAGTGCTTAACAGTCTCTTCATTCCAAAACATGTATGCATTATCTTTGGATCCCAATTCAGACCAGAATAATTCATATTCTTAGTTTTAATATGGACACTTGTCATCTCTAATGTTCTTCCTTAATGACCTCATCTAAATATAAGGAAAGCACTTGAGTCAATGAATGTGAGCAACTTAATTGTTCCATTCAATCAAGCTAATCAAATGACAAAGTGGGGACTAAGGACATAAACACTTAGACCAAAGAATTTGCGCGCATCTGCTGCCTCTAAAAGTAAATGTCAATGGCTCCCACTGAGAAGACTAGAAGTGCCTTTTGTAATTTGTTCCATTGCAAATATTAATGTTTTTTGTGTTATAGATGTAACCTGTTAAGTAGGTTATAGATTTTTGAATGTTTTAAATATAATAAATCATTTTTCAAGAACAGCTTGAATGGCTGCTGAACGCAAATGCTAATTGCTGCATAGTATATACACATGCATATAATATCAGAAATATGTTTACATATTCACTTTGATTCTACTATCTTGGTACCTACATAGTTTTACATTAGGTTTTGAAAGCTAATTACCATATTTGCTGCCATATAAGATGCTCCAGAATATAAACCTAAACTAAACCTAGCGCATCCATAGTGAGTGCCCCCCCCCAGTTATTGTGTCCCCCTTTGCCCCCAGTGTGGCCCCTTCTGTCCCCAATGTGGCCCCTTTTGTCCCCAGTGTGGCCCCCTGTGCCCGCCGTTATGCCTCCTGTGTCCCCCATGTTGCAATCAGCAGAAGCCGTCACTATGGGAGCCGCGCAGGAGATCAGAGGTCTGTGTTCCCCACTGGAGCCATTGATGAGGGGAGCCTCACTGCCACTTCTCCTACTTACACATAGGGGGCAGAGCAGGCTACAAGGGGGACTGGAAGACACATGGGGGACATATCAGCTGGCGTTCGTAAGTCAGGGACTCCCTGTATTCAGCATATAAGATGCAGGGACTTTTCCTCCCAATGTTTTTTGGGAAAAACGTGTGACTTATATGGCGGCAAATACAGTAATTTCAGTTTTTCTTTTTCTAGACTTTTTAACTCGAATGCAAAACTGGATTGTCTTTTTGTGTGATTGTATCTAACTTGCTATTTGCAACATAATCAGTGCTTTTTGAGGTAAGTGAATCTTCTGGTGTTTTTTAAGAAACTTATTTTGTTTTCCCAGATGATGATGAGTAGAAATTTTTCCTTATGCAAATTCTGCAGTTCTGGGAAAACAACAGATAAGAGGCTATCATTCAAGCTTATAACCTGTATTTGAAGAGTTCACAATTAATAACTCATCTTAAAAAATAAAGGACCATGGTTATAGTCACATGAAGCTAGCAGGTACACAAAGCATCACCAATACAATTGTTGGTTTCCCATAGCTAGCACCAGTACCTATCTCATTCTGAAGTAACTACGCTAACAGTGGATGCACACGTAGTGTCAATAGGATACAAGTTTGAGTAGACAAAAATCCTGAGAGTGAACCTAACTGAGGTTAAACCCTGGTCTAGAGATTTAAGGTCACCAGTGAGCAGCCAGGTATGTACATTCTCAAGTTTTTTGTCCATTCAACTATGTGTTCTATCGTGGTTATGCTCATTGCTTATTAGGAATGTGTTAGTATCCACCTTTAGTGTAAGGGACCTAGAAAGAGATAACTCTGTCTGTATTTGTACAAGTCAAATCACATGCATTTGCACAGTCAAGTCACCTTTCACCTGTTTATGACCATCAGATAAGTAAAATATGTATACAATTTATTATAACTGCTTTTTACATTTTGCATGCTTTTATTTGTTATAATAAATAAATAGATGCCAAAGTAAAACAAAATACATGGGGAATGTTATTCCCATGTCGGAAGAGACAACATTTAATTTGAAGCAAGTGTCAGCCTAAACATGTGCCCTAAGGTGATAAAAGGTCAAACATAATTGATATATTAGAAAAAAAAATAAAAGTAATAACAATTAAATTAATTTTAACAATATTATCTGTGCAGCTTCAGTAGGTGCACAACTTGTGATAATAAATGTCAATAATCAAAAGATATATGTCTTGGAAATTATCACAAAAGGGATATTCTCAAAAATGTACCTTAAAGAGCGCCATCTTGTGAAAATCAGTTGACAGAATTTCCTCAGTCTCTTCAATAAATGATATGTAGACATTTCCAATCCTAAAAAACATTGCTAAAACCTAAAAAAGAAAAGTGATAACTAGGCCCCCTAAGATGGAAGCAGGAAATTTGGGCGCATGAGGCAGGTGGACAAAAGGGGCGCCGCCATTCACTCCCATAATAAATATCGTTTAATGGGCGCCCAACAGAAAAAAAGGGCGCCGGAGAAAAATAACGTTTTACAAGCGGCGTCCAGAGACTTTTAATGTTTTAGAACTGCTTCTCATGATTACACTTTATTTAATGATTTATAATTTTTTTCAACATTATTTTTAAACGAAAAACAGTACAATATTTTTTAAAAACATTATTTTTAAACTAAAAACAGAACAATATTTCTTTAAAACATTATTAATGCTTATCACAGGGGGGGGGGTCTTAGGTTTAGGCACCACCAGGGGGGTTTTAGGGTTAGGCACCACCAGGGGGGGTCTTAGGTTTAGGCACCACCAGGGGGGTCTTAGGGTTAGGCACCACCAGGGGGGTCTTAGGGTTAGGCACCAACAGGGGGGTCTTAGAGTTCGGCACCAACAGAGGGGTCTTAGGGTTAGGCACCACCAGGGGGGTCTTAGGTTTAGGCACAACCAGGGGGGTCTAGGGGTTAGGGGTAGGTACAGGGAGGCTTCTGTGTGAGAGTAGGGTTAGGTAGAGTTTTAGTAAAATTCTTATTGATCTTTTATAAAACGTTATTATACATTTCACTTTTTAAACAGGGAAGATTAACGTTTATACTATTGCCGATTTCATACACATTATTTAATGATTTCTAACTTTATAAAACATTATTTTTAAACGAAATATAGCACAAGTTTTAAAATTCCTCAAGCAGAAAGGAAATTGAAAGTGTATGTTCTATCTTTACAGTTACGTAACAAGAATCTGATTCACTCATAAGCAGTTGATCTGCAGATTGCAGCTGGAGGTGTAATGTGCTTAACTGCTTGCCGACCGCGTCACGCAGATGGGCGCAGCCTCAAGACCGCCTAACACCGATTAGCGCAAAGTCCTGGGGCTTCGTTTAGCAGGAGATTCAGCCTGCGTGCGCATCTACTGCTTGGTAGGCGGAGCGGAACCTTCAGTCTCCCAGCGGCGATCGCTGTCTAATTATCATGTACAGTGCTGCGATCTACAGCAGCACTGTATTGGGGACAGCCGTGTGACACGAATGTCCCCTCCAGAGGCTCGGGGGTGAGCGGCGGTCATAGGCTGAAGACTACGACAGCTGATCACAGGAATTGGCCGATGGGGAGAGAGGGCGGGTCAAAAATAAACACATAAATATTTATAAAAAAAACAAAACACAGGGGGAGTGATCAGACCCCACCAGCAGAAAGCTCTGTTGGTGGGTGAAAAAGGGGGGATCACTTGCGTGCTGTGTTGTGCGGCCCTGCAGCTTGGTCTTAAAGCTGCAGTGGCCTATTTTACATAATAGGGGGAGGGATAGCAGTATTGGCTGAGAATTGTGCTGGAGGGGGGGGGTGAACAGTCTGCTGTATATTTGTCCATGGAGTTTTGCATTTTCACTATTGCGTGAGATGGAGTTTTTTCTACTGCTTAAGATGGAATAAAGGAATGATCTTCGAACTATTGGTCTACTACTGGTGTATTGATACTCTTCTTGTTACAGCCCAGTGTCAACTTCAGGAGGCAGACCAAGGTATCCATCAGCGTACTCGTAGCAAGAATAAAGCGAATTTAGATGTTCGTAAAGCTAACTTGTGGCATGTACCTCTTTTGTCTACAACCTTTTAAGCCAATGATTCCCAATTCAGTCCCGAAGTCCCACCAATAACACTGCTAAGTCACTAATTATCTCACCAGTGAATATGTGCAGTTTTCTGCAAAATATTGTCCCCTCGCCCAACTAACGACTGCTGAGGATGAGTCACTAGGCCAGATATTTGCTGTACAGGTAGTGAATCATCACCAGGTCAAAGAGAAACATTTGGAAATAAGAGCTTTGATCACATGCAACACCTCCTTAGAATGCAATGAAAGTAGTGTAAATTTGCACCTGAGCAAGGGATTATTTCATCTCTACTTTTCACTGATTCCTCCCCCAACCCCTTCAAACCATACCAGCTGTGAAATGTCTACTTTGCACAATGCCACCAGCACAGATTATTCCTCTGGCAGACAAGAGGTAAGAGAGCCATACAGTAGAGATGGCCCGAAAGGTTCGCTGGCAAACGGTTCCCAGTGAACTTCCGGGGTTCGTGATTGCGGAGAACCGCAAACTTTTCATTCAGTTTGCCCCCAAAGTGCATCATGAGGGTCAATTTGGCCCTCTAAATCACAGTCAGCAGGCACATTGTAGCCAATCAGGCTACACTCCCTCCTGGAGCCCCCCGCCTTATAAAAGGCAGGCAGCGTCAGGCATTGATTGGACTCACCTGTGTGCCTGCAGTAATTAGAGAAGGGAGAGCTGCTGTGCAGAGACTTATAGGGAAAGCTTAGTTAGGCTCTTGTAGGCTTGTTAGCTTTCTCTTTGCTGATTCTTATTGCTAAAAAAGCACTCCCCAACAGCTCTTTTAAGAGTTAATCTTTTTCTTGTGATCTATTTTTTTTGTATGTGTGTCCCACAGACACTTGTGTTGCATAGACAGCCTTGGTAATTCCTACTGTGTGTGCTAATGCCAGGCCCAGCACATTCAGTGACTACCTGTGTATGTGACAGGTGCACATTGTAATACCCATCACTACATATACCTACTACCTGTTGTTCAATAGAGTTGGGCCGAACCTCCGATTTTAGGTTCGCGAACCGGGTTCGCGAACTTTCGCGGAAGGTTCGGTTCGCGTTAAAGTTCGCGAACCGCAATAGACTTCAATGGGGATGCGAACTTTGAAAAAAAAAAAAAATTATGCTGGCCACAAAAGTGATGGAAAAGATGTTTCAAGGGGTCTAACACCTGGAGGGGGGCATGGCGGAGTGGGATACACGCCAAAAGTCACCGGGAAAAATCTGGATTTGACGCAAAGCAGCGTTTTAAGGGCAGAAATCACATTGAATGCTAAATGACAGGCCTAAAGTGCTTTAAAACATCTTGCATGTGTATACATCAATCAGGGAGTGTAATTAAGGTACTGCTTCACACTGACACACCAAACTCCACTGAACAGAACAGGTATGCAGTGGCGGGTTCACTGAACAGAACAGGTATGCAGTGGCGGGTCCACTGAACAGGTATACAGTGGCGGGTCCACTGAACAGAACAGGTATGCAGTGGCGGGTTCACTAAACAGGTATACAGTGGCGGGTCCACTGAACAGAACAGGTATGCAGTGGCGGGTCCACTGAACAGGTATACAGTGGCGGGTCCACTGAACAGAACAGGTATGCAGTGGCGGGTTCACTAAACAGGTATACAGTGGCGGGTCCACTGAACAGAACAGGTATGCAGTGGTGGGTTCACAGAACAGGTATGCAGTGGCAGGATCAATGAACAGGTATGCAGTGGCAGGATCACTGAACAGGTATGCAGTGGCAGGATCAATGAACAGGTATGCAGTGGCAGGATCAATGAACAGGTATGCAGTGGCAGGATCAATGAACAGGTATGCAGTGGCAGGATCAATGAACAGGTATGCAGTGGCAGGATCAATGAACAGGTATGCAGTGGCAGGATCAATGAACAGGTATGCAGCCAGGGACAAGCTAAGGCTAACTAATCTTTCCCTATGAGAGACTGCAGTAGCTCGCCCTACTCTAACTAATGCAGGCACACGAGTGGCCACGGCCGCCGCTGCCTGCCTATATAAGGGGGGGTGGGGCTCCAGGGGCTAGTGTAGCCTAATTGGCTACACTGGGCCTGCTGACTGTGATGTAGAGGGTCAAAGTTGACCCTCAGTGCATTATGGGGCGAACCGCAATGGGGCGAACTTTTCCGCAATAAAGTTCGCGTGCGGTACCCGCACGCGAACCACCTAGGTTCGCGCGAACCAGGTTCGCCGGCGAACTGTTCGGCCCAACTCTATTGTTCAATTCAGTGCACCCACTTACCTGCATGAGCGCATGCAGTGTCACTGTGCCTGTCCGGTACCTGTGTGTGTGTAACAGGTGCACATTGTAATACCCATCACTGCATATACCTACTACATGTTGTTCACTCAGTGCACCCACCTACCTATGTGAGCGCATGCAGTGTCACTGTGCCTGTCCGGTACCTGTCTGTGTGTGACAGGTGCACATTGTAATACCCATCACTGCATATACCTACTACCTGTTGTTCACTTCAGTGCACCCACCTACCTACGTGAGCACACGCAGTGTCACTGTGCCTGTCCGGTACCTGTCTGTGTGTGACAGATGCACATTGTAATACCCATTACTGCATATATCTACCTGTTGTTCACAGTGCACCCACCTACCTACATGAGTGCACACAGTGTGATATACCACTCCGTGCATACCTGTTAACTGCACCTGTGTGACTGCACATTGTATTAGTCAAGTCAGTGCATACCTTTCACTTCATCCCTCCCGATATGGACAAAACAGACAAAACAGGTAGAGGCAGAGGTAGAGGTAGACCCAGAGGAAGGCCACCCGGCAGGTCTGTGCAAGGTCATGCTGAAGTGATTTTGTGCGGCCCTGGACTAAAGTACAGTGCTCAGAAGAAGGCACGTCCCATCAACTCCCAAGATTGTCAGGATGTGGTTGACTATTTAACACAGAATACCTCATCTTCCGCAGCCACCAGCGCTACTACAAGCACCACATCCGCTGCATTTGACAGTTCGCAGGAGTTATTTGCTGGGAAAATCACTGATGCACAGCCATCATTGTTACAACCAGATGAATGTGCTAAGCAAGTTACACCACCTCATATGTCTGAGTTAGGCGACACTATGGACGTAAAGTGTGAGGAGGAGGAGGATGAAGTACCTGCTGTTGGTGCAGTTTTAGAGGTGTCAGAGGCAAGCAAAGCTGGGCAGGATGATTATGCTGATGACGATGATATGGATGCCACATATGTTCCCAATAGAGGAGATGAACAGGGGGACAGTTCAGAGGGGGAGTCAGAGAGGAGTAGGAGGAGACGAGTTCCTGAAAGAAGCAGGGGGAGCTCATCATCACAAACAGCTGGTGGCAGTGTCCGGCGCCATGTATTGCCACCTATGGACAGCCAGCCAATATGCCCTTCAACGTCAGCTGCTAGTGCCATCCCCCCAGGGGGGCTCAGCAGTTTGGAATTTTTTTTATGTGTCTGCCGTAGATCAAATCAAATCAAATCAAAGATAGCTTTATTGGCATGACCAAGATTCATTACAGGTATTGCCAAAGCAAGGGGAAAAAGGGGGACATGGGAGGGGGTGGGGTAGGGGGACAGTGGCTAAGCAGTCTGTGGACATTTTTTAGGTTTACAGTTCCGTTATGCTTCTCTCAGTCTGTGGCATGCTGTGACATAGTGTGCAGCGATTGTCACTGTGGATTCCTCTTCTCCCAGTAGGATATATGTTTTTCTCTCGTCTTCTAGTGTGAGAAAGTCTGGGAATAGTTCCAACAATTTCGTAAAGTAAGTGTCCCTGGTTGCAGTATATTTGGGGCAGTGCAATAGAAAGTGGCTTTCATCCTTAAGGGTCTTCTGCTCACAGTGTTGGCATAGTCAATCCTCCCTGGGTTTGTACTTCTGTCTGTGTCTCCCAGACTCTATTTAGAGGTTGTGAGCACTCAATCTGTAGACACTCAGGATTTTCCTCTCTTGAGAGTTTTGCAGCTTTTCCAGGTATGGGGCCATTTTATATTCTCTTTGTAGAGGCTGGTATATGGTTAGCTTTTGTGACTGTTTTATTTCACTCCTCCATTTTTCCACATAGTCTTCTTTGCTCTTAGCTGTGGTTTGTTTTATCTGGACTTTTGTTATGACCTGTGGGTCGGGGGTTGGAGGGAGTATAGAGCTGACCACGACTTTCAGTGTACACGGCTTTTCTTGGTCTTCATTGTGCAGCATGGCTTTGTAGTGGGGTGAGTCGGGGCTGCTGCTCTGTAGGTGGGCCCAGAAGGACAACACTTGTTTGAGGTGCTCCGATGGACATGGAGAAGGTGTTTGCAGAACTCAAGGTGGAATATTTCTGTTGGGCTGGATTCCCATTTTGATTGGTCTGGGTAGGTGGTGGGGACCCATACTTCACTTCCATACAGTAGGATTGGGGTGATGACACTGTCAAATACTTTCAGCCAGACCTTTACTGGTGGTTTAATGTGGTACAGTTCTTTCCTGATGGCATAGACCGTTCGGCATGCTTTGGCTTTTAGGGCCTCCATGGCTGACTTAAGGCTTCCTGATTGGTTGATTTCCAGACCAAGGTAGGTATATTTATCAGTTCTGCTGATTTCACAGTCATCGAGTATAAAGAATGGGCTCTGGGCTGACCTGTTTTTCCTCTGGAACACCATGGTTTTGGTTCTCTTTAGATTAATGGGGAGTGCCCATGTTGTGCTAAATTTCTCCAGGATTTCTAGGCTGTCTTGTAGACCTTCTTTAGTTGGTGATAGCAGTAAGAGGTCATCTGCGTACAGTAGGAATTTCACTGTTGTGTCATGCAGGGTGAGTCCTGGTGCTGGTGAAGCCTCTAGGGCTGAGGCTAATTTGTTGATGTATATGTTGAAAAGTGTTGGACTCAGGCTGCAACCCTGTCTTACCCACCGACCCTGGAGGAAAAAAGGTGTTCTTTTCCCATTTACTTTCACACTGCACTTGTTCCCAGTGTATGAGCTCTTTATGACATCATATGTTTTCCCTCCTATTCCGCTCTCTAGGAGTCTCAGGAACAAACCTGGATGCCACACTGGGTCAAAAGCCTTTTTAAAGTCCATAAAGCAGGCAAATATTTTTCCCTTTCTTCGTCTGTGTACATGGTGCTTGATAAGGGTGTGCAGGGTGTAGATGTGGTCGGTGGTGCGATGGTTTGGCATAAAACCTGCTTGGCTCTTACTGATAACATTGTGCTGTGTGAGAAAGGTGAGGATTCTCTTATTCAGGATGCTGTTGAACAGTTTTCCCAGTGTGCTGCTCACACAGATGCCTCTGTAGTTGGCTGGGTCATAGCGATCTCCACTCTTGTGAATGGGAGTTATAAGTCCTTCGTTCCAGACTTCAGGGAAGTAACCGGCGTACAGGACCAGGTTGAATAGTTTCCACATTGCAGCATGGATTTCTGGGGAGCCAGATATGATAATTTCTGATAGGATTCCATCTGTGCCACTAGCTTTTTTTGCCTTGCATGGATTTTATCTTGTCTTTTGTTTCCTCCAGTGTGAAAGGTGTGTCAAGTGGGTTTTGAAAATCTTTCACCTTCTCCTCCAGGTTCTTTAGTTTGCTGAATATTTGTACTTGTTCTGGGCTGAGTTCTTTTATAGGAATACCTCTGTATAGGTCTTTGAAGTATTGTAGCCAGACTTGGCCATTTTGGACGTGCTGATTATTTTGTTTGGGTTTTTTGCCAATTTGTTTCCAGGTCTCCCAAAAGGAGTTGTCTTGCAGGGATTCTTCAAGCCTTTGGAGTCGATTTTGGATGTGGTTTTGTTTTTTCTTTTTAATAGTCGCTTTATATTGACGTTGTGCGGCGTCATGTGCTGTCCTCAATTCTATGTTGTTTGGATGTCTGTGTTTTTTGTTTGATATGGCTCGTAGGTTGTTTCTTAGTGACTTGCATTCCCTGTCAAACCATTTGTTTGAGTTTTTCTTTGATGGTCTCTTTTTGGCAGTCCTTCTTATGTTGGCCATTTCTGCAATGGTTTGTAATATCTGGTTGAGGTACTTTGCTGCTCGCTGCACACCTTGTTCAGGGTTGTAGGTATACGTTTCATAGTCCAGAAGTAGCTGTATTGCTTCTGGTCTGTTGATGAGAGCAATGCCATCTGTTCTCTCTGCTTCCAAAAATTGAGCCGTGGATAGGCCAACACCCATGTAGACACAACTGCCTTACGAAGGCACATGGAGAAAAGGCCCAAACTGCAATGGAAAAAGCACCTGTGGAAAAGCAGCACACAAAAGAAAAGTCACCCTCCTTCTCCTCTTCCTCCTTCAGGTGCAGCATCTTCAGCCGCTTTCTCCTTTGCACCTTCACAGTCACCCTCCTCCACTCCGCCTCTGACCTTGAGCGGTTCCTGCTCCTCTGACCACAGCAGCCAGGTTTCTGTGAAGAAAATCTTTGAGCGGAAGAAGCAAATTTCTGCCAGTCACCCTTGCCCGGCGTCTGACAGCTTGCTTGTTGGAACTGTTAGCTCGCCAGCTGTTGCCATACCAGCTGGTGGACTCTGAGGCCTTCCGTAAATTTGTGGCCATTGGGAAACCACAAAGGAAGATACCAGGCCACAATTATTTCTCTAAAAAGGCAATACTCAAACTGTACCGTGAAGTTGAGAGGCAAGTGGTGTCATCTCTGGCACATAGTGTTGGGTTAAGGGTCCACCTGACCACGGATGCCTGGTCTGCCAAGCACGGCCAGGGCCGCTACATTACTTACACAGCCCATTGGGTCAACCTGGTGACTGATGGCAAGCAGGGAGTACGTGGCTGTGCAGCAGACCAACTTGTGACACCTCCTCGGCTTGCAGGCAGGCCTCCTGCCACCTCCTCTCCTCCTGCTACATCATATTCGCTGTAATCAACCTCCTTGGCTGAGTGGCAGTTCAACTCTACTGGTGCTGCGATCTCCTCTCCAGCTACACAGCCCCAGCTCCCCAGGGCCTATGCTGCATGCCAGGTACGACGGTGTCATGCCATCTTGGACATGTCTTGCCTCAAAGCGAAGAGTCACACTGGAGCAGCTCTCCTGACTGCTCTTAACAAACAGGTGGATCAGTGGCTGACCCCGCACCAGCTGGAGATCGGCAACGAGGTGTGTGACAACGGCAGCAATCTCATTTCCGCTTTGAATTTGGGAAAGTTGACACATGTACTCTGCTTAGCACATGTGCTGAATCTAGTCATTCAAAGATTTGTGTCAAAGTGCCCAGGCTTAGAGGACGTCCTGAAGCAGGCCAGGAAGTTGTGTGGGCATTTCAGGCGGTCTTACACGGCCATGGCACGCTTTGCCGATACTCTGCAGAGAAACAAGTTCCCAGTGAGATGCCTGATTTGCGATAGCCCGACCCACTGGAATTCGACCCTCCTTATGTTCTCTCGCCTGCTAGAACAGGAAAATGCTGTCACCCAGTACCTCTACAACTACAGTAGAAGGACACCGTTTGGAGAGATGGGGATGTTCTGGCCCAACAACTGGACACTCATGTGAAATGCATGAAGGCTCATGCGGCCGTTTGAGGAGGTGACCAACCTGGTGAGTCACAGTGAAGGCACCATCAGCGACTTGATTCCGTACGCTTACTTCCTGGAGCATGCCATGCGTAGAGTGGTGGATCAAGCTGTGGAGGAGCATGAAGAGGAACAGTTACAGGAGGAATTATTGTGGGATAAATTCTCATCAGAACCAGATGTTTCCTCAACATCTGCGGCAGCACACACAGAGGGGGAGGAGGAAGAGGAGGAAGAGTCATGTGGGGAAGAGGAGTCAGACATGGATGATGAGGAAGGTGTTTCTTTGAAGGAGGAGGTGGCGGCAGAAGTCCAACTGCAGCAGGCGTCGCAGGGGGCTTGTGCTGTTCGTGATATTGTTCGTGGCTGGGGGGAGGAGGAGGACTTACCTGACGTCACTGAGGAAGAGCAAGAGGAGATGGATAGTACATCTGGATCCAACTTTGTGTAGATGGGGTCTTTCATGCTGTCCAGCCTGTTGAGGGACCCCCCGTAGGAAAAAACTCAAGGGGAATGAACTGTACTGGATGGCCACACTACTAGACCCTCAGTATAGGCACAAAGTCGCGGACATGTTACCAACTCTCCTGAAGGCAGAAAGGATGCAGCACTTGCAGAACAAGCTGGCAATTATGCTTTACAATGCATTTAAGGGTGATGTCACAGCACAACGCAATAAAGGTACCACTGCCAGTAATCCTTCTCCCATGCCCACGCAGGCAAGGACAGGATGCTCCAGCGATCCCATGGTGATGTCGGACATGCGGACATTCTTTAGTCCAATGCCTCGCCTTAGCGCTTCTGGATCCACCCTCCACCAACACTGGACCGGCAGGTAGCCGACTACCTGACCTTAAGTGTGGATGTAGACACTGTGAGAAGTGATGAACCCTTGGACTACTGGGTGCGCAGGCTTGACCTGTGGCCAGAGCTGTCCCAATTTGCCATCCAACTTCTGTCTTGCTCTGCCTCAAGCGTCCTGTCAGAAAGGATCTTCAGCGCAGCTGGAGGCAATGTCACTGAGAAGAGAAGCCACCTAAGTCACCACCAACAGGGTCCAGGACTCCAGGTGGATTCCTGAATTTTTGGCTACTGCTAGCAGCTGCCGCTATACTACTTTTTCTGGTGCGTGTACATGCCTGCCTAATTTTTCTGGCTGCACTGCAACTGCAACAACAAAACAAAAGGCATGTACATGTGCCAATTCCCCTTCGTGATCATTACCTTGCCACGGTGAAGGGGCTTGTGTATCACAATGAAGCAATGACAGACAGCGATATGAGTTTCTCGGGGGGGCACACCCAAGATAAGGTTGTTGCTTTATTGTGGACAGGCCAAATTTGATCAACTGGACAGTCACTGTTGTTCTATCATTGAGCTACCACAGCCCGGCGACCATATGGGCTTGAAAATCGCCACGGCCTGCACTCTCGCCATGGGGCGCACCAGTCCAGCATGGCCGTCACTACACAAACAGCTGTTTGCGGTGCGTTACACAGTGAGTTTGGTGTGCCAGTGTGAAGCAGTACTCTAATTACACTCCCTGATTGATGTATACACATGCAATATGTTTTAAAGCACTTTAGACCTGCAATTTAGCATTCAATGTAATTTCTACCCTTAAAACGCTGCTTTGCGTCAAGTCCAGATTTTTCCACGGGAAATTTGGCGTCTATCCCACTCCTCTATGCAAAAACTCAGATGTTAGACCCCTTGAAACATCTTTTCCATCACTTTTGTGGCCAGCATAAGTGTTTCTAGTTTTCAAAGTCCGCCTCTCCATTGAAGTCTTTTGCGGTTCGCTTAAGTTCGCATGAACCGAACTTTTGCGGAAGTTCGCAAACCCAGTTTGCGAACCGAAAATCAGGGGTTCGGGCCATCTCTACCATACAGTACAGCGAGGCTTATTGTCAAGTTGCCATTATTAATTTAAAGGTCATATGTCAAGTCTGCTAAGCAAACTGGCAATACAGGTTGTGAATCTAATAATGTGCTTTCACAAATTTCCTATTAAATTGCCTGTTGTCTAGGGGTTGTGATCAGCATTTGGCAGGAAGTCTGTCCCAAAAAGTCAGTACAAAAGAGGAAATCAGCCAAAGCATAGTCACCTGTTACAGCCACATATATGTAAAAAGGCACTTGGAAAAAAGGGCGCAGGGGTTTGCCGCTATTAGAAGCTTACTAAAATTAGCAATATTCAACTACTGAACTCTGATACTAAAATATTGGTAATATTTACAGATATTTTACTATGGCTAAACCTAACCCTACTCTCACACAGGCCCCTCCCTCTATTGAAATTTACCTTGAGTGCTGCATATCGCGGCCATTATAAAAGCTGCGATTTGCGGCAAAAAGGTACATTTTGATGCCTGATAGCTGCTACCACCGAGTGCCCAAATTTCCTTTCTGTGCCGCCATTCAGGCTTTTATAATTGATGCCTATGGCAATAGATGCCTTGGTTTTTTCCAAAAGGGCACCTGCACCCTTTTTTCCTGCTTTCGGTTACAGCCAGTTAAGTTAAAGTGGATAGATGTAATTTTTGGCACAGTGTGAATTAAAGGTATAACTCACCACCAGTATGCTTTGCAAAAGAGAGCAACCCACAATGCAATGCACCTGAATAAAAGCGACTTTTCATAATCTGCTAAGGAGGGGTGATGGGCTGACTTTTTCCTGCTTTTCTCAATTCCACAAGTCTGAAAGGCTCGGTCTCATGACGATCTTGAGGCATGTAACAACCTATGACCAAACAGAAGAAAAATTGCAAAATCTTTTGAACGTTGCTCTCCAAACCAGAAAGACTGTAGAATAAAATTACTGTGATAAAACAGGATTTTAACCAGCTAAGCGGTATGGATGAGCTCAGCTCGTCCATGACCGCCGCGCTGAATTTCTCAGGCCGATTTTCACAATTTTTTTTCAAACACGCAGCTAGCACTTTGCTAGCTGTGTTTTTGTACCGATCGCCGCCGCACGCCACCAATGCGCCGCTACCCGCCACGTATTAGGGCCCCCCGAGACCCCATGCACAGCCTGGCCAATCAGAGCCAGGCATCGCTAAGGGGTGGATCGGGACTTCCTCCGACACCATGACGTGGATGATGTCATTCTGATCGTCGCCATGGAGACGGGGGAAGCCAAACAGGAAATCCTGTTCTGAACGGGATTTCCTGTTTTCTCTGATCGCCGGAGGCGATCGGAAGGGGTGGGGGGAGGCCGCTGCACAGCGGCTATCATGTAGCTAGCGCTAGGCTAGCTACATGATTTAAATAAAACATTTTTTAAAAAATTGTGATGCGCAGCCACCCTGGCGCATTTAATAGAATGCTAGGGTGGTTTTAAAATGCACTTGACATCCACTGTTTGGAAAGACAACCCTATTTTTGCCCAGAGTTATATTTTTATTCAAATTAGTGACAAATGATGATTAACTACTTCCTACTATTTCAAGTTTTTATCTTTTTTTAGTATCTACCTTCTCATATTCTTGCGGCATATAATTGACCTCATTTGTAGGTCAAAATGTAAAGCCAATACAACTGAGCCCATCTAGTCCACAAAGGCACAAAGCAGCATTCACCTCAAATCCCTCTTCGTCGTTAATGAATGCTGAAATAAGGCTGTCTGGGTTGATTTTGATCAATGATGTTGTCCTAAAATGGGACTTCCTGTTACAGATGTTTTATTGTGGAATAATTGTATTCTTTTCCTTTGTTTTTGCCCTAAATACTGTATCTGTAAATGTGCCGTAAGTGTCAGCTTTAATATAAAAAGTTTTTATTTTTTTGTAGTAAAATACAAGGACACATTATTACGTTTTGTTCAATAATATTGTCTGTGGTCACATTATAGTAGACATTTGACATTCTCACGCTCAACGGAAAACAGGAACTGTTGTGTCACAAGATGCTTTGTAATTGATCATTATTATTGAATTTCTTCCAATGGCTCCATACGTTATTAAAGTGATGTTGTAAACCATTGAACCTACAAAAGACTTGCTCATTCATCATAATGTACCATATTTTATTAATGAAAATCTCTGTAGACTCATGCTGATATTTTCCTTTGCAAATAACTGAACTCTTACTATTGGAAATGGTATGATAGGATAATGCTGTGCTTAGTAAGTGTGTATCTCTCTCTCTCTCTCTCTCTCTCTCTCTCTCTCTCTCTCTCTCTCTCTCTCTCTCTCTCTATATATATATATATATATATATATATACATACATATACATACCCAGTATATTCAGGCATATAAGTCTACTTTTTAACCCTTGAAAATCTTCTGAACAGTCAGGTGTTGTCTTATTTGCCGGGTGTCATTGATTCTGGGTGATGCGCCCTATCCTGTTACTGCCTCTCAGATCTCGCTGTTGAGGACTGTAATGAAGCTGCACAGATGCACATGTGCGAGATCTGAGAGGCAGAGAAGGAGAAATGGGATACAAGGGCAGGCCAGAAGGGTGAAAGAGGCGTGTTTTATAGGCAGCATGATCTATTCTTCCATACCGTTCTGATAAACAGGTAGACAAGGAGAGCTGACCAGTCCACTTAGGGAGAGGGAGAGCTGACAAATCCAACCCATCAATCACCTATATGTTATATACTGGGTACAACATACAGTACAGCTCCAGTATCTGTTCATGCTTAGCACCAGTATAGGATGTTTTTTCAATTTTTATTTGGTGTGCATTGGAAGAGGGGTAGTCTTATATGGTGAGTATATCCCAAACCGTATATTTTAACTGGAAGAGTTGGGGGGTTGTCTTATATGCCCAGTTATCTTATACACCGGAATATACAATATATGTATATGTATTGTGACAAAGTGGCTGGCAAAGTGCCACTCTCTTTGTCACAAGTAGTGTGCGATGGACGGTATGTTGCACCCAGGTTCAGGCGCTACATCCTGTAGCAGCTCCGGAGGATAGGCTTTTGCTGACTGTCAGGAGTGACAGGGGTTGAAGCCTTGAGAAGGGTCCTGAGCTGACCAGATGTAGAGCAGGGTGGGTGCATCTGGTCGCCAGGTCCTGGGTGGAATATATTATGCATTGTATTTCTGGACTGCTGCCTGTCTAGCCCACAAAGGGTTAACAACAGAGCTAACTAGTCTCTGGAGAGGAAGAGGTGAGAGAAGGGTGTGTCCAGCAGGTTCTGTCATTTTTCACAGAAAAGGTTTCGTTTGTTTCCAGGAAGTAGCTCTGCTGAGAAGCTGCTGCAGGGACTGCATGTGTTTGGACTGACGTTTGTGTGTCACTCAATGCTGAAAGTAAGCACCCGGGCCGGAGTTGGCCTTACCCTTGTTTTGTGGAATATATTACTGAACTGCAAACTGTTGTTTGTGAACCTGCTGCCAAAATAAACTTTGATTTATGTTTGCAACTAAACCTGCTTGGAGCTGCTCTGTTCCTGCTAAATGCTTACCATCTGAAGCTGGTCCCTCACAGTATATATATGTATATATATATATATATATATCACTAATATTAAAATTTTGAAAGTGTTTGTTACTCAATAACGCAACAATGGCTGAATGGATTTGAATGAAATTTGGCACACACACAGCACATTACCTGGAATAGCATATAGGATACTTTTTATCTGCATAACCAAAAAGGGGGCAGAGACAAATACAAATTTCACTGGGAAAATGTAAACGGCAGCTATTCTTACACTGTTAATAGTAGGGTTCTCAAACTTAGCCCAGTTGGTCACTGGGTGACTGGGATTAATATTCAGAAAAGTGGGTGGAGCCTACAAAAGCCAATCAAAATTCACCTATTGATTTTCAAGGGGAATATTTAATTGCTGCCATTCTTGCACTATTAGTGGCACAAGCCTCAAACTTGGGACAGTTGGTCATTGGGTGACTAAGGTTCAAATTCAGAAAAGGGGTGGAACCACAAACAGCCATCAGATTTGTTTTATTTCAATGCAAATTATTGATGCCAAATACCGCAAAGCTCGGTCACTGAGTATTTGTGTGTTTGGGTTAGAAAAAGTGGGCACAGCCAACGCCAGCCAAATGCATACCTGGGCAACATCGGGTCATCAGTGGGCAGGGACAAATACAAATTTCACAGGGAGAATGTAAACTGCAGCCATTCTTATACTGTTTAGGGTAGGGTTCTCAAACTTTGCACATTTGGCCACTGGGTGACTGGGATTAATATTCTGAAAAGTGGGTGGAGCCTACAATATAGCACAATTACATACTTGGGCAACGCTGGGCCATTAGCTTATATATATATATATATATATATATATATATATATATACAGTATATTTCCACTGTCAGCTTTCACTGAGCAAGATGCTGTGACCAGTGTAAAGCTGGCCTTTTTTTATCACTGACCAATCCGCTGTAACCATTATAAAGCTGGTCTTTGTCCATGTGACACAGCTTGATATATCCAATTTTCAGAAATGTATTTACAGGCAATGTTGAAATGAAATCCAATATTAATGCCCCCTACAGGAATGCTTCTTCGTCCCCAAAAATGAATATCTTCTCCACCACCCCAAAACCTCATCTATGGGGCTTTTTACTATGGTTGCCCTTTAAAACCATCTTAGAGAAGACTGTTCTACTTCTCCTTGTTCAGGCTAAGCTTGCTTTGTTTTCATGCCAACATAATCCACTGGACAATGCCTTTTTCTCATATGGAGTGGGAAGGGTGACTGACAGTCTGATCCTACCTCCAGTCCAGTACATATGACTGACCGGGTGTTATTATTATTTATAAAGCCCCAACATATTACGCAGTTCTGGACAATAAATACATACAATGATACAAAGGATGACATATGTAACAAGATTATACAACATAGTACAAAGCTATACATTGCAAACGGTACAAAATACATGATTTGTGATTTTGGGCTGGTTCGGTAGGCCCAGTATACAAGTATGAGGTGGTCATAGGAAAGGAGCATACGATCATGTAGAATACACTAGGGAAGGTAGTACCCTGCCAAAGGCTTACAATCTGGGGAAGGGGAGATGAACAAACTAGGGAGGGCTGTAGAATAAGTATTCAGAAGAGAGTTACTGTGTGGTTGGGGGTGGGTAGGCAATCTTGAAGAGGGGGGGGGGTTTGAGGGCTTACTTGAATGTGTTGAAGGATTATACAAGTCTGATGGGCGGTGGAAGGAAGTTCCAGAGGGTGGGGATGGCTCTTGAGAAATCCCGCAGGTCTGCACGTGCAGTTAGGCAAAAGATGTTGGAGGATCAGAGGCGATAGTAGGTAAAGCAGGTAAAGCAGGTTTTGTGCACAGATCTATAGGCCAGGCATAGAATCTTGAAACTTTTCCTGAATCGTCTAGGGAGCCAGTGCAGGGATTTACAGAGTGGAGATGTGGATGGGAAGCAATGAGAAGAATGGATGAGTCGGGCATCCGTGCTCATAACTTATTGAAGGGCAGCAAATCGGTTCAAGGGGAGGCCAGACAGAAGGGAGTTGCAGTAGTCAAGGCAGGAGATGATGAGGGCATGGATGAGAAGCTTGGTAGTGTCTGGGGTGAGCAAACGCACATACTGTTTCTGCTGTCCTATGACCAAGACAGCCAGGGTAGTGTTGGAACACTGATGTCTTCATAGTTCACTGCGTATGTGTTAATTGAGGTGAAAGTAACTATTTGCTGCTGTAGATAAATGTGCAGCTTTTCAAGCTCTTTTCCACTACCAATCGCAAAAGAAAACCACAAACGCAAGTGATTGCGATTGCAATTTTTCATTAATTTTGTTGTGCGATTGCAATTGTGATTTTGCTTTTAACATTTGCAGTAACATAAAAGCACAATCACTTCAAAAATTGCTTCAAAAAGTGATTGCGATTTACAGTATAAACCAAATTGCTACAGTGGAAAATAATATTCATAATTCCTATGGTAAAGTAGTAACCCTACTAAAAATCGCTAGCGATTTGCAATTTGGGATTGTGATTTGCAAATCTCTCTCAGTGGAAAAGGGCCCTTAAAGAGAAAGAACAGTTTGTGTTCTGGAGACCAGTGGAAATGTATACTGTGTGGGTGTCACTGGTTTCAGGTGAAGGTAGAGGATTTCTACTAAACCACAGCACTCCACTATAACTAGGTTTTATTATTATTCTGAAATTCATATGTCATTGAAAACTGATCTCAAAAGTGAGCAGAGGCATCTTGGAAATCTACGAAGAGGTCTAAATTAAATATGAAGGGAGGAAACTCACTTCTGGCTTAATACTTACCTAAGCAGAGGAAAGTCTGTGGATAGCATGGAGCCCTCCCTTTCCTCTGTCCAGCCTGTTGCCCCCAGATGTAGCTATTCAACTTTGTGGGTCAAATGGCTCTTCGGAACTACTCATGTCCTTGACTTGGAGATGTGAGTTGTTCCACTTGGAAAACTTAAGTGTTTTGGGGGACCGTAGTCACCATATCCTAAATTCCAAACATATCTCTTTCTGAATATAACACCTAAATAAGCAGTTGGTGCCTTCAAAATGCATATAAATGGGACATAATATGTTATATGTGAATGGGGAACACTTTATACTGCTTTTTGGAAATGCTCATATGTCGTGTTCTCTGATATATCCTGTCACTTTTTTTTTTACATGGTAGACTCCACTTGCTATATAGTGTTATATTATCTCGCTTTTTCCTGGAATCTGTTAACCACAAGGTTACATAATATTGTATTTATTTTAAATCTATGTTTGTTAATTTGTAATGGATCAATACATTTGTGGAAAGAGGAGATTTGTGTGCTTGCAGTAAATGGACAATTTGGGCGCTGTCACTGGCAACTGGGCACCCAAGCAGAAATTTAAGTGCACTTAAAATGTATGGTTCAAAGTATTGTTTATCCTTTTGAGATATTGTGGGGGAAGTTGAGATGTTTAGCTCATGTTGGCAGATCAAAGCACAGCAAGGTCATAACATACCAGCCAGTGAGTCTTTTTAGGGTTAAAATAAAACCATACAGCTTTATTTGTCAGTCAAAACAATGTCCAGAACAGAAACAATCCACCACATGGGTTATTTAGCATTCAGCAGCACTCTGCTTCTGTGCCAACCCTGACCTTGGGCTATCTTCGGGGTTACTTCATACCACCCCTGTTTACTCTCAACAGCCACACCGCCTCTTCAGTGACACCCTGCCACTGGCCTAAAGGCAGTCCTCGGCCACTCACCTTTTTCAGGCGTCTCCTGGATTACATGTATTGAAGTCCAACTCCCTCCAGCACTTCAGCAGCTTCCCTGCTGCAACAGGCCTGGTAGCCCTCTCTGCTGCACAGCCTTTCAGGAGCCTTCTTGCTCCACACACAGCCCACTGGATACTGAGAGCTGCAGCCACTTATGCAATTCATGCAGGTCAGACAATTAACCCCCTCTCTGCCGGACTCAGGCCTAGACTTGGAGGAGTGGCGTGCAAGGCCCACGCTTCTCCCAATACACGCCAGTCCTGGATCCCAAGTGAATCTGCACTAAAGTGTTGTTGATAACATGCAAAAACATTCTCTATCCAGGACCTTTTCCTCCAAATTCAAACCACAAACAAGCAGACATTTGCTGTGTACCTCACACTTTATAGTATAATTTATGTAGTAACTTATATTACTCGAATTTGCTGCGGGGTGGTTTTAGGAAGTGGATTTGGGGTGGTAAGGATGGATAAGGTTAGGCATTAGGAAGGGGGTTTTCGCCAGGGAGGCGGTTAAGGTTAGGTGTCAGGAAGGGGGCTTGTGCCAAGGATGGGATGGTTAAGGTCAGGCATCAGGAAGTGTTTTTTTAAGGTAAGGCATGGTGGGGGAGGTTAGGGTTAGGCATTGGAGGGTTTTTGTATGAGAGTAGGGTTAGGTTTAGCTGTATTAAAATATGGGTCATACATACCAATATTTTACTAATGAAAATTAACTCTTTAAAATAGTCGAATATCTGTAAATGTTACTGATATTGGACTATCGGATATATCCCAGTGCCCAAATTTTGTGGCACCTATATTTCATGTACACTAAATGTGTACCTTTTGATTTTTAATCTGTAACTGCATCATATGTGTGACCTTAAAATAAGTTCTATCTATGTGTTATAAGTTTTCATTAATAAATAGATTCCCCAATCCACATATTTAGAAAAAGGTTTGTGGATATAGTTATTTCTAAGCCAGTAAAAAATTCTGTAGGATGTGTTATCTATCAGAGCTTCACATTTTCTAAGCTTGACAGATAGTAAACGGGAATTTGGATGCTACACAGAGATATTTTATTATTGCTTACAAAAACATACAGGAAACATGTATCTTTAACACTAGGGACTGAAACTAGTCAGACTTTTTGACCAATACGTCAAAATCCAAGAAGAATCTATATATTACATATAAAATATTAATGGAACTGGATACTCGGTATGTTGATCTTTCAAAGAACAAAACAAACGTACAGATCTCCAACTGGCACACAAAAGGAAGAACAGAGTTTGTGCACTACATTGAAAATGCATCACACTTGGAAATAAAAGGGAAAAGGGAGCCTAATTCATTCAATAAAAATGATAAAAGTTCATCTAATATTGCAAAAAGTCAGGGGCATGGAAGAAAACTTGAATAGTTTTGGGTTATGAACAGAGTCTTCAATACATTTCTGGATAGATAGTTAAGATATTTCTATGTCTTGATTACATTTTGGGACTTCTTAATGCAGTTTGTCATCTAATAACCTAATATTTTACTGAGCATGTACTCTGCATACTCATTTGTCATTGTCCGTCCCAATTTTTATATATTATTCAGTATTGTTTTTATTGCTGCTTTACAATAACACTTTAATTATATGTTAAAATTGCCTGCAGGGAGAAATTATTTCACCTTTTTTAAATATCCTTTTCATACACAAAATCATTGGCAGCCCCCCAAAAATTGGCTGTCAGACACATTTAAAGACTTTTCTATTGTAGTGCAACACTTCAGTGGTGTAAGTTTTAGCAAAATGAATTAACTGAGCTTTGTTCTGCACCCCCCCCCCCTCCAAAAAAAATCATTTCAATATTGACATTGATCAAATAGGTTGTTTTTTAGTGGTTGTAAGAGGCTCCATAGAGGGGCCTTCCTAACAACAAAAAAATTCTTTAAAAATATTCAGAAATCAGAGGCCATCCACACAAAAAAAAAACCTAGACAAACAAGCAAAACAATTAAATTATAAACCAGTTTTCTTATTGATACTGGCCTGGATGTGTGATACAGACTAAACATGGCTATCACTTGCCTTATGTACCTGTGATGAAATAGGAGTTTGTAGCAAGCTTGTAAAATAAAATATTACAATTTTAAACTATATACTGAATCAGTTTAATTGCTAACACTAAATAATGACAGATAATGAGGGGTGGTGACTAGGGGTGAGTGAGTCTAATTTACAGTATGCACAGTCTTGCAGACAATCAGCCTCAATCTCATTAAAGAACAAACGACACCCATGCTAACCTAGAAATAAAAAACACATATATAAGTAGATAAATACTACTTCTACCTACATAACAGATGTATTATGCTATCCACGTAATGATTCCTGTGAATTTTATAAAGGTAAAGCAGAAAATCCTATTCTAGGCAGTGGCCAACTTGCCAAGCTAATTCTGACATCATATCCTCCCTGACTCTTGTTCCCCCCCCCCTCCCTTCTCTTGCTCATTGTGTATTCATTAGCTGCCCTCCTCCCAGAGTCGTCAGACACTCCCACTGGGGTGTATACTAATAACTGCACTGTCTTTTTTTAATTTACACATCCAATCACTGAGTCACCTCAACCTTGCTTGTAAACACAAGTAATAAGATGGTGTTTCTGATAAGCATCCAGGCAGTGAAATAAATGGAAGAGGAGGAATATATTGTAGATAAAAAGAACTCCCAGCATTCAACTCTTTGGCACTGTTTGGCACTAGGGCCAGTGCTCCTAAAGTATGTGATAACTACAAACCATGACAGCAGAAAAAGTTTTGGAATTTTAAATGCAGGATTAGCATCTTTATCACTTAATACAGTCACTCAGGTGGGAAAAGATAAGGCATAAAACCTGGAAAACTCCCACTGATTGGCCAATATATTCTTCCCATAATGCACACCTTGCTTCAGCAACCAATACTAAGAGATCACACCATAGGACTTTGTAAAGGGGAGATGTTTCTTATTCTGTTTTGTGACTTCATGCTGTTAGGAGGGAAAGGGGTAGAGAGAGATGGGGAAAGAGTCGCATCCATTTCAGGGAGATTTAAATCAGGAGATATTGTAGATAGTTGTTTTACTAACACTGTGCTTTTGTGCATGCATATAGAAAGTTTGCTGTGCATTTTAGAACTGTTTGGCTGTGATTATTCTAGAAACTCTTTCACTTGTTCAGTTATAGGCATAGACACTCTGTGTGTAGGCTCAGCTGCATTACTTTAGGGACGAGCATTTATACTAAGTTTAGCCTTTTACAAAACTGAAACTGTGTACTGTTCTCCAAATTCTGCATACTTCCACTGTCACAGTCAGAAGTTGGGAGGATGCAGAGCTATGTGCAGTGCAGTGCAGTGGTGAAAGGCGGCAACACAGGTGGCTGGCTTATCATTCATCATCAAACTACTAACTATACTGTCTATTGTACTTACCGACGCCTCTATTGCTTATCCATTACATTGCGAGGATATGGTAAAAATTTTGTCCAGCCATTTAGGGTCTCAGGTACATGTCCTACTGATAGTAACCTAAGAGGGCTTAATTTTTTCAGCTAGTTAAAGATTTTTTGGAAGAAAAATAGTGCTGCTACAGGCCATTAAGATGTCAGTTCCATGAAAACCAATTTGCAATTCCTTTGATCCAGCCTGAAGTTTACTTAAAATCCTGTGAACATGCCAGCCACAATTTTTGCTCATTCCTAGTAATGACTATGGCCTCAATTCACTAAGCTTATCTCTTGTCTTTAATAACATTTCTGAGCTGTTTCTAGAGTTATCACCATGGTGATAAGGCATGTAGTAAATTTAAATCTTCTGTCTTTAAGTTAAGGATAGATCTCTAAAGTTAACATTTCACTCCTTAAAATAACTACAGAATTCTAAAGTTAAAACCAGGCTTTTAATTAACTGCATGTGGGAATAACTACAGAGGAGGTAACTTAAGGACAGAAATGATAAGCTAACTCTCTCACTGTGAAAACGTATCTCTACACCTTAATAAGGCAATATCAATGTGTGGTGGTAAGTTTTCTCTTGCCTTATTATCTCCAGCATGATCTTAGTGAATTGAGGCCAATCTTTAGATCAGGTTCCTGCAATGTCAATCGATGCTGCAACATAAGAAAACAAATTACAGCTAAAAGTTTATTAAAAACTCTCTAAACTATCTATTCATAATCAGAATAGCTAAAGAATCAAAATATATATGAATAGAGATGGCCCGAACGGTTCGACCACGAACTTATTCGGGCGAACTTCGGTGGTTTGTGTTCGCGAACGAACGTGAACTTTATGGCGGTTCGACCCACCTACTATACATCATTAGAGTCATCTTTGACCCTGTACATCACAGTCAGCAGGCACATTGTAGCCAATCAGGCTACACTCCCTCCTAGAGCCCCCCCCCCCCTTATAAAAGGCAAGCAGCATCAGGCATTGGACTCACTCGTGTGCCTGCAGTAATTAGGGAAGGGAGAACTGCTGCAGACTCTCATAGGGAAAGCTTAGTTAGGCTCTTGTAGGCTTGTTAGCTTTCTCCTTGATGATTCTTATTGCTAATAAAGCACCCCTCAACAGCTCTTTTGACACCTAATCTTGTTCTTGTGATCTATTTGTTTTTGTGTGTGTGGCCCACTTGCATTATATACAGCCCTGTCAGTCAGTCGCAGTTGTCCTTTGGCCCCTTAATTCCTACTGTGCCAGTGCCAGGCCCAGCACATTCAGTGACTACCTGTGTGTGTGACAGGCAGCTGCACATTTGTAATCCCATTCCAATCACTGCAACTGTTCACTGTTCAGTGCACCTACCTACCTACCTACCTACCTACCTATGTGAGTGCATGCATTGTTAATACCAGCAGTCATTGCACTTGTTCACGGTACGTGTGTGTGACAGGTGCACATTTGTAATACCCATCACTGCATATACCTACCTGTTGTTCATTGCACCCACCTACCTACGTGAGCGCACGCATTGTTAATACCACCAGTCACTGTACCTGTTCACGGTATGCGTGTGTGACTGGTGGACATTTCTAATACCCATCACTGCATATACCTACCTGTTGTTCAGTGCACCCACCTGACTACGTGAGCGCACGCAGTGTGATATTTAATACTACCAGTCACTGTACCTGTTCACGGTCCATGTGTGTGATAGGTGCACATTTGTAATACCCATCACTGCATATACCTACCTGTTGTTCAGTGCACCCACCTACCTACGTGAGCACACTCAGTGTGATATACCACTCCGTGCATACCTGTTAACTGCACCTGTGTGACTGCACATTGTATTAGTCAAGTCAGTGCATACCTTTCACTTCATCCCCCCCCCCCGATATGGACAAAACAGGTAGAGGCAGAGGCAGACCCAGAGGCAGGCCACCCTGCAGGTCTGTTTGAGGTTGTGCTGATGTGATTTCATGCAGCCCTTGACCAAAGTATAGTGTTTAGAAGAAGGCACGTCCCATCAACTCCCAAGATTGTCAGGACGTGGTTGACTATTTAACACAGAACACCTCATCCACCAGCGCAACTACAAGCACCACATCTGCTGCATTTGACACTTCACAGGATTATTATTTGGTGGGGAATTAACTGATTCACAGGCATTATTGTTACAACAAGATGAAGGCGCTAAGCAAGTTACACCACCTCATATGTCTGTGTTAGGCGACACTATGGACGTAACGTGTGAGGAGGAGGAGGATGAAATACCTGCTGTTGGTGCAGTTTTTGAGGTGTCTGAGGCAAGCAAAGCTGGGCAGGATGATTATGATGATGACGATGATACGGATGTCTCGTGGGATCCTAAGAGACAAGATGACCATGGGGACAGTTCAGAGTGGGAGTCAGAGAGGAGTAGGAGGAGACGAGTTCCTGAAAGAAGCAGGGGGAGCGTGTCATCAGAAACAGCTGGTGGCAGTGTCCTGCGCCATGTATCGCCACCTATGTACAGCCAGACAACATGCCCTTCAACGTCAGCTGCCGATGCCACCATAGTGCCATCACCCCAAGGGGGCTCAGCGGTAGAGGTGTAGCAAATGGTTCGCCGGCGAACGGTTCCAGGCGAACATTGGTGGTTCGCGTTCGCCTGCGCCAGGCGAAACTTTACGGAGGTTCAATTCGCCCCATAATGCACTATGAGGGTCAACTTTGACCCTCAGCATCACAGTCAGCAGGCACATTGTAGCCATTCAGGCTACAGTAAGCCCTGGAGCCCCACCCCCCCCCTTATATAAGGCAGGCTCCGGCGGCCATTACACTCACTCGTGTGCCTGCTAGTGAGAGGAAAGGGACAGCTGCTGTAGACTTGTTCTTCTAGGGACAGATTAGTTAGGTTCTTGGCTGCTTAGTTTGCTCCTTGGCTGATTGTTATTGCTTTATAGCACCCTAGCTTTTGTCAGAGCTCATCCTGTACTTTTTTTTTTTTTTACTGTGTGTCAAACTGACACTTTTGTTGCATGCACAGCCTTGCTAATTGATAGTGTGTGTGTGCCACTGCCAGCAGCCCAGCACATTCAGTGACTGACTGCCTGTGTGTGTGACAGGGAGCTGCACATTGTACTACCCAGTACTGCATATACCCCCAGTACCTGTTGTATTTACTTAACCCACCTCATCACTGCACATAACTACCTGCAGTGTTGAGTGAACCCAGCTCACTACATACACCTACTACCTGTTGTGTTTACTTAACCCACTTCATCACTGCACATAACTACCTGTAGTGTTGAGTGAACCCAGCTCACTGCATATACCTACTACTACCTGTTGTGTTGAGTGAACCCAGCTCACTGCATCCTACTACTACCTGTTGTGTTTACTTAACCCACCTCTTCACTGCACATAACTACCTGTTGTGTTGAGTGAACCCAGCTCACTGCATCCTACTACTACCTGTTGTGTTTACTTAACCCACCTCATCACTGCACATAACTACCTGTAGCGTTGAGTGAACCCAGCTCACTACATATACCTACTACCTGTTGTGTTTACTTAACCCACCTCATCACTGCACATAACTACCTGTAGTGTTGAGTGAACCCAGCTCACTGCATACACCTAATACCTGTTGTGTTGAGTGAACCCAGCTCACTGCATCCTACTACTACCTGTTGTGTTTACTTAACCCACCTCATCACTGCACATAACTACCTGTAGTGTTGAGTGAACCCAGCTCACTGCATATACCTACTACCTGTTGTGTTGAGTGAACCCAGCTCACTGCATCCTACTACTACCTGTTGTGTTTACTTAACCCACCTCATCACTGCACATAACTACCTGTAGTGTTGAGTGAACCCAGCTCACTGCATATACCTACTACTACCTGTTGTGTTGAGTGAACCCAGCTCACTGCATCCTACTACTACCTGTTGTGTTTACTTAACCCACTTCATCACTGCACATAACTACCTGTAGTGTTGAGTGAACCCAGCTCACTGCATATACCTACTACCTGTTGTGTTTACTTAACCTACCTCATCACTGCACATAACTACCTGTAGTGTTGAGTGAACCCAGCTCACTGCATACACCTAATACCTGTTGTGTTTACTTAACCCACCTCATCACTGCACATAACTACCTGTAGTGTTGAGTGAACCCAGCTCACTGCATATACCTACTACCTGTTGTGTTGAGTGAACCCAGCTCACTGCATCCTACCTGTTGTGTTTACTTAACCCACCTCATCACTGTACATAACTACCTGTAGTGTTGAGTGAACCCAGCTCACTGCATATACCTACTACCTGTTGTGTTGAGTGAACCCACCTCACCGCATCCTAGTACCTTTACTGTTCAGTGAACCCAGCTCACTGCATCCTACTACCTGTTGTGTTGAGTGAACCCACCTCACTGCATCCTAGTACCTTTACTGATCAGTGAACCCAGCTCACTGCATATACCTAGCATCCCCCCGAGATGGACAAAATGGACAAACCAGGTAGAGGAAGAGGTAGAGGCAGACCCAGAGGAAGGCCACCAGGCACCGGCAGGTCTGTGCGAGGTGGTGTTGCTGTGATTTCGTGCGGACCTGCCCTAAAATACAGTGCTCAGAAGAAGGCACGTGCCATCACTTCCCAAAATCGTGAGGAGGTGATTGAGTATTTAACACAGAACACCTCATCTCCCGCAACCACCAGCGCTACAACAAGCACCACATCCGCTGCATTTGACACTTCGCAGGAGTTATTTGGTGGTGTTGGTGGTGAAATCACCGATTCACAGCCACTACTGCAACAAGAAGAAGAAGGTGCAGGTACATCACCTCCTACGTCTGAGTTAGGTGGCGATAGTATGGACGTAACGTGTGTGGAGGGGGCTGATGAAACACCTGAAGTTGGTGCAGTTGAGGAGGTGTCTGAGGAAAGTGCAGCTGGCCAGGAGGATTATGATGACAATTATACGGATACCACATATGTTCCCGGTAGAGGAGATGACCAGGGGGACAGTTCAGAAGAGGAGTCAGAGAGGAGTAGGAGGAGACGACTCCATGATAGAAGCAGAGGAGCTCATCCTCAGAAACAGCTGGGGGCAGTGTCCGGCGCCATGTATCGCCAGCTATGGCCAGACAGCCAACATGCCCTTCAACGTCAGCTGCTGATGCCACCGTAGCGCCATCACCCCAGGGGGGCTCAGCGGTTTGGAAATTTTTTAACGTGTGTGTCTCAGATCGGAGCAAAGCCATCTAGTGTCTCTGCCAGCAAAAATTGAGCCGTGGAAAGGCCAACTGTCACGTAGGGACACGTGCTTTACGAAGGCACCTGGAGAGAAGGCACAAGCAGCTATGGCAAGAACACCTGAGGAAAAGCAGCACCCCTCAAAAGACAAGCCGTGGAGAACAACCGCGGCAGCCGTCACAGGGGGCTTCTGCTGCTCCACGTTCCCATGGTATTATTCGTGGCTGGGGGGAGGAAGAATGGCTACACTTAATGGCTACACTTAAACAATTTAAAAATACAACCATCTAAACTTTCAACCAATTTAAAAATACAACCATCTAAACTTTCAAACAATTTAAAAATACAACCATCTAAACTTTCAAACTATTTAAAAATACAACCATCTACATTTTCAAACAATTTACAAAAATGCCAACAAAACTTGCCCTCCGTAAAACATTCTTGGCAAATGCTTTCGACTTGGTTTGTCTTCCGCTGGCTCAGGGTCCATCTGACCACAGATGCCTGGTCTGCAAAGCACGGTCAGGGCAGCTACAGCATGGGTCTCAGCCGGCTCCCACTTCGGGCCGCGGCGATTCCCCGCGGTCATTCCCCGCGGTGACAATGGCAGACTTGCCCTCCATAACGGATTCCCGTTAAAGGATTTAAAGTTAATTCATTTCAAATACACAGCAGGGCCTCGAAAGTCCGCCTCCTGTATTGTTATTTTTGGTCACTACCTCGGGGCGGGCGTGCATGCCTGCCTGCTGCCCTCCTTGGATGTGTAGTGGTAGCTGTTTCTCAGGCTCCACACCGGATTCCATCCCTCATTCCCCGGCCATTACCCGGGATCACAAATGGCAGACTTGCCCGCCTCCATATGATTCTCGTGAAAGGAATGTGGTGTCATCTTTGCCCGCCATAACTGGTTCTCGTTCAAGGATTCAAAGTACATTCATTTCAAATACACAGCAGGGCCTCGAAAGTCCGCCTCCTGTATTGTTATTTTTGGTCACTACTTTGGGGCGGGCGTGCATGCCTGCCCGCTGCCCTCCTTGGATGTGTAGTGGTAGCCGTTGCTCAGGCTCCACACCGGATTCAAACCCCTCATTCCCCGGCCATTACCCGGGATCACAATGGCAGACTTGCCCGCCTCCACAGGATTCTCATTGTAGCGATACTGAACAAGTACACAGCAAGTAGAAAATGTAATTTAAAAACAAAACGTAAGCTTTTTAACAATGCCATGGAAAGTTGAGAAGGAAGTCACACATTACCTGACATCACTGAGTGAGGAAGAGCAATCTCGCCATGTTGCGCAGTAGTCCAGCATGGCCGTCACTACACAAAGAGCTGTCTGTGGTGCGTTACACAGTGAGTTTGGTGTGTCAGTGTGAAGCAGTACTCTAATTACACTCCCTGATTGATGTATACACATGCAAGATGTTTTAAAGCACGTTAGGCTTGCAATTTAGCATTCAATGTGATTTCTGCCCTTAGAACGCTGCTTTGCGTCACATCCAGATTTTTCCCCGGGACTTTTGGCATGTATCCCACTCCGCCATGCCCCCGTCCAGGTGTTAGACCCCTTGAAACATCTTTTCCATCACTTTTGTGGCCAGCATAATTTTTTCTATTTTTCAAAGTTCGCCTCCCCATTGAAGTCTATTGCGGTTCGCGAACTTTTCCGCGAACCGAACATTCAGCGGAAGTTCGCGAACCCGGTTCGTGAACCGAAAATCGGAGGTTCGCGACATCTCTACTCAGCGGTTTAGAATTTTTTTTTAGTGTGTCTGCCTTAGATCAGAGCTATGCCATCTGTTCTCTCTGCCTCCAAAAATTGAGCCGTAGAAAGACCAATAGCCGCATAGGGACAATTGCCTTACGAAGACACATGGAGAAAAGGCAAAAACAGCAATGCAAAGAGCACCAGAAGAAAAGCAGCACACAAAAGAAAAGCCACACTCCTCCTCTTCCTCCTTCAGGTGCATCATCTTCAGCCTCTTTCTCCCTTGCACCTTCACAATCACAGCCACCCTCCACTCTGCCTCTCACCTTGAGCGGTTCTTGCTCCTCTGCCCACAGCAGCAGTCAGGTGTCCGTGAGGGAAATCTTTGAGTGGAAGAAGACAATTTCTGCCAGTCACCCCCTTGCCCAGTGTCTGACAGCTGGCTTAGCGGAAGTGTTAGCTCGCCAGTTGTTACCATACCAGCTGGTGGACTCTGAGGCCTTCCGTAAATGTGTGGCCATTGGGACACTGCATTGGAAGATGCCAGACCGCAATTATTTCTCTAAAAAGGCGATACCCAAACTGTACCGTGAAGTTGAGAGGCAAGTGGTGTCATCTCTGGCACACAGCGTTGGGTCAAGGGTCCATCTGACCATGGATGCCTGGTCTGCAAAGCACAGTCAGGGCAGGTACATTACTTACACAGCCCATTGGGTCAACCTGGTGACCGATGGCAAGCAGGGAGTACGTGGCTGTGCAGCGGACCAACTTGTGGCACCTCCACGGCTTGCAGGCAGGCCTCCTGCCACCTCCTCTCCTCCTGCTACATCCTCTTCGCTGTCATCCTCCTCCTTGGCTGAGTGGTAGTTCAACTCTACTGGTGCTGCGATCTCCTCACCTTCTACACAGCCCCAGCTCCCCAGGGCCTATGCTGCATGCCAGGTATGACGGTGTCATGCCATCTTAGACATGTCTTGCCTCAAAGCGGTGAGTCACACTGGAGCAGCTCTCCTGGCTGCTCTTAACAAACAGGTGGATCAGTGGCTGACCCCGCACCAACTGGAGATCGGCAACGGGGTGTGTGACAACGGCAGCAATCTCTTTTCCGCTTTGCATTTGGGAAAGCTGAAACATGTACCCTGCATGGCACATGTGCTGAATCTCATAATTCAGATTTGTGTCGAAGTACCCAGACTTACAGGACGTCCTGAAGTAGGTCAGGAAGTTGTGTGGGCATTTCAGGTGGTCTTACACAGCCATGGCACAATTTGCCGATATTCAGAGGAGAAACAACTTGCCGGTGAGACGCCTGATTTGCGATAGCCCGACTCACTGGAATTCGACCCTCCTGATTTTCGACTGCCTGCTACAACAGAAATAAACCGTCACCTAGTATCTCTACAACTACAGTAGAAGGACACACTCTGGGGAGATGGGGATGTTCTGGCCCAACAACTGGACACTCATGCGACATGCCTGCAGGCTCATGTGGCCGTTTGAGGAGGTGACCAGCCTGGTGAGTCGCAGTGAAGGCGCCATCAGCGACTTGATCCCGTACGCTTTCTTCCTGGAGCGTGCCGTGTGTAGAGTGGTGATTCAAGCTGTGGAGGAGAGTGAACAGGAACAGGAACAGTAGGAAGAGTTGTGGGATCAATTCTCATCAGAACAAGATGTTTCCTCAACACCTGCGGCAGCACAGAGGGGGGAGGAGGAAGAGGAGGAAGAGTCATGTGGGGAAGAGGAGTCAGACTTGGATGATGAGGAAGGTGTTTTTGTTAAGGAGGAGGAGGCAGCGGCAGAAGAACAACCACAGCAGGCGTCGCAGGGGCTTGTTCTGCTCAACGTTCACGTGGTATTGTTCGTGGCTGGGGGAAGGAGGAGAACTTACCTGACGTCACTGAGGAATAGCAAGAGGAGATGGATAGTACATCTGGATCCAAATTTGTTCAGATGGCGTCTTTCATGCTGTCTAGCCTTTTGAGGGACCCCCGTATAAAAAACTCAAGGGGAATGAGCTGTACTGGGTGGCCACGCTACTAGACCTTCGGTATAGGCACAAAGTCGCGGAGATGTTTCCAAATCACCAGAAGGCAGAAAGGATGTAACACTTGCAGTACAAGCTGGCAACTATGCATTACAATGCGTTTAAGGGTGATGTCACAGCACAACGCAATAAAGGTACCACTGCCAGTAATCCTTCTCCCATGCCCACGCAGGCAAGGACAGGATGGTCCAGCAATCTCATGGTGATGTCGGACATGCGGACATTCTGTAGTCCAACGCCTCGCCTTAGCCCTTCCGGATCCACCCTCCACCAATGCCTGGACCAGCAGGTACCCGACTACCTGGTTTTAAGTGTGGATGTAGACACTGTGAGCAGCGATGAACCCTTGGACTACTGGGTGCGCAGGCTTGACCTGTGGCCAGAGCTGTCCCAATTTGCCATCCAACTTCTGTCTTGCCGTGCCTCAAGCGTCCAATCAGAAAGGACCTTTAGCGCAGCTGGAGGCATTGTCACTGAGAAGAGAAGTCGCCTAAGTCACAAAAGTGTTTAGTACCTCACCTTTATCAAAATGAATGAGGCATGGATCCCGGAGGCCTACTGCCCGCCCGAAGACTAAGGGCTTGATTCACAAAGCGGTGCTAACTGTTAGCACGCCTGTGAAAACCCCCTTAGCACGTGTAAACAAGCTTTTCGCGCATAAAACTTTACGCGCACAAAACTTTATGCGCATAAAACTTTACGCACGTACTGCACAGAGCGCAGGGCGCTCCGCGCGAAGTGCCCATTAAAGCCTATGGGACTTAGCGCGCGTAAAACTTTGCAAAGTTAGCACGCGATCTGATTGAGAAATCCGGTGCTAACCTACTTAGCACCCTGGTTAGCGCATCTAAAGACTTTACACGTGCTAAGTAGGTTAGCACCGCTTTGTGAATCAAGCCCTAAGTCAGTCCCCGCACACAGCATCTCTGCCTGCACGCCGTGTGACTGCCTGCCCCATGACTGCCTGCCCCATGACTAAGTCGCTCCCTACACAGCATCTGTGCCTGCAGGCTGCTTGACTGCCTTCTCCGCCACCACCAACAGGGTCCAGGACTCCAGGTGGGTTCCTGAATAGCAGCGGCCGCTATAAAAAATTTTCTAGTGCGTTTACATGCCTGCCTAATTTTTCTGGCTGCACTGCAGCTGCAACAACAAAGCAAAAGGCATGTACATGTGTCAATTCCCCTTCGTGATCATTACCTTGCCGTGGTGAAGGGGCTTGCGTATCACAATGAAGCAATGACTGCCGGCTATATGAGTGTCTTGGGGAGGGGGGGGGGGCACACCCAAGATAATAAGGTTGTTGCTTCATTGTGGACAGACCAAATTCGATCAGCTGGACAGTAAATGTTGTTCTATCATTGAGCTACCACAGCCCGGTGACCATATGGGGTTGAAAACCACCATGGCACTCTTGCCACGGTGCGCACCAGTCCAGCACAGCCGTCACTACACAAAAAGCTGTTTGCGGTGCGTTACACAGTGAGTTTGGTGTGTCAGTGTGAAGCAGTACTCTAATTGCACTCCCTGATTGATGTATACAAATGCAAGATGTTTTAAAGCACTTTAAGCCTCCAATTTAGCCTGCAATCTGATTTCTGCCCTTAAAACGCTACTTTGCGTCAAATCCAGATTTTTCCTCTGGACTTTTGGCATCTATCCCACTCATCCATGCCCCCCTCCAGGTGTTAGACAGGTGTTAGACCCCTTGAAACATCTTTTCCTTAATTTTTGTGGCCAGCATAAATGTTTCTAGTTTTCAAAGTTCGCATCCCCTTTGAAGTCTATTGCGGTTCGCGAAAGTTTGCGCAAACCAAACTTTTGCTGAAGTTCGCGTTTGAGGTTCGTGAACCGAAAATCAGAGGTTCAAGCCATCTCTATATATGATTCAAAATATAAGCTCCCCACAGCAGAGGAAAACACTCCTTTTTCTCCACAAAAATGTCCTAACTAATGAATCTTCACAGCACTATTGCTCTGACTAGCTAAGCACACAAGACCTAAATAAAAATAGCAATTCAAAGAAGGCCTTCCTAAACCACCACTATGGTTCACAGAGTCCCTGCTTGTACTTACATTATGATGGTGGAAAAGGGCATTGTAGAACCGCTCGCTAAACAAATCAATGTTTTCTTGAACATTAACGTTATTTGGTTCTGACTGAACTGAATTGGTAAGACTTTTACTCAAATTTGAACAGCATCATTATATGAGGTATGGCCACTATCCCAACTTCAGGAACTAAGTGGTTGACACTCTTGTTTTGCATCTGTACAGCCATAAGTATGAGTCTCACCAAAGGCACTAACTAAATATCATTATTCTCTTATCAGGTTACTAAAGCTGAAATGTCAGTACACTCCAAAGGCCTGTCAGTCTTCCCTGTGAGACCCATAGACAGGATTGCACTCTGTGGAGATATGGAGGAATTTTTCAGAAAGCTGCGACTCAAGGAACACTACCATAGTAAGGAAGCCTGTGGTACAATGGATAATGGACCAAAACGCACCAGATCTAAAAAAAGAAAAAAAGATGGACCCCCAAAGAAGGAAAAAACCCGGCCCTGGATAAATACATCAACAAATTCAGACGCAGAATCTCTGACAGGATCCTGAGTAGAAGAAAGACACTGGCCCAGAACGTAACACCACAGGAGCAACAGGCCATCAGATCCCTTAAGGAGAATAAGGACATTATTATTAATCCAGCGGATAAAGGTGGTGCCATAGTCATAATGAACACCAGTGACTACATCCAAGAGGCACAAAGACAATTATCCAACACCGCTCACTATGCCAAATTAGAGGGGGACCCCACAAAAGGCTACAGGATGGCACTCAATAGGAGGGTAAACAGATTGCCTGCAAACATCAGACAACATGTAAGGACCCTTATCCCTGAAGAGCCTAGAACAGCCTGCTTTTACATGCTTCCCAAGATCCACAAAGAGGGAAACCCAGGCAGGCCCATAATCTCAAGAAGCAGAACTTTTACAGAGAACATCTCAGGGTGGCTGGAAAACATCTTGAAACCTCTTGTCTGTAAAAGACCCAGCTACTTAAAGGATACCACCCACCTCCTGAACAAACTAACAGTACCTGAGGGAACCTTACTGGCCATGATGGACGTGAAGTCCCTGTACACGAACATTCCCCATGATGATGGTATTGCGGCCTGCCATAAATATTCATTCTCACTCATAATTATTTCACTTTTGGACAGGACCTCTATTTACAGCAGATGGGCGTGGCAATGGGTTCACGATTCGCACCACAGTATGCAAATCTATTCATTGCCAAAATCGAAGAGGAATACCTCAATGCATGTGGCATAAAACCCATGGCCTACTTCCGCTTCATTGATGATATTTTAATCATCTGGTCCGCAAGTGAGGATGATCTTCTCCAGTTCCACAAGAACTTAAATGCCTTCCATTCTACAATCAAATTGAAACTTACATACTCTCACACAGAGATCAACTTTCTGGACACCACCATATACATCAGGGGTAACAACATACAAACCTCTGTGTATCGCAATCCTACAGACCGTCCCACATACCTAAGCTATGACAGTTTTCATCCCAAGCACATTAAGATCTCTATAATTTACAGCCAAGCTATAAGGTACAGCCGGATTTGTTCTGACAGGATGGACAGAGACAAGCACCTGGATCGCCTTAAGAACACTTTCATTAAACAAGGTTACAGTCCTCCTATGGCTGAGGCCCAAATCAGGAAAGCCAGCAACATCCCCAGGACTGAACCCCTGAAATATAAGCAAAACCAGAAAGAGGAACGTGTCCCTTTGGTTGTCACTAGAGTGGGGCCGAACCTCCGATTTTAGGTTCGCGAACCGGGTTCGCGAACTTCCGCGTAAGGTTCGGTTCACGTAAAAGTTCGCGAACCGCAATAGTCTTCAATGGGGATGCGAACTTTGAAAAAAAAAATTATGCTGGCCACAAAAGTGATGGAAAAGATGTTTCAAGGGGTCTAACACCTGGACCCCCAGGTGGAGGAGTGGGATACATGCCAAAAGTCCCCGGGAAAATCTGGATTTGACGCAAAGCAGCGTTTTAAGGGCAGAAATCGCATTGAATGCTAAATGACAGGCCTAAAGTGCTTTAAAACATCTTGCATGTGTATACATCAATCAGGTAGTGTAATTAAGGTACTGCTTCACACTGACACACCAAACTCACCGTGTAACGCACCGCAAACAGCTGTTTGTGTAGTGACGGCCGTGCTGGACTGGTGCGCACCATGGCGAGAGTGCAGTGGCGGGTTCACTGAATAGGAATACAGTGGCGGGTTCACTGAACAGTACAGGTATGCAGTGGCAGGTTCACTGAACAGGTATGCAGTGGTGGGTTCACTGAACAGAACAGGTATACAGTGGCAGGTTCACTGAACAGAACAGGTATGCAGTGGCGGGTTCACTGAACAGAACAGGTATGCAGTGGTGGGTTCACAGAACAGGTATGCAGTGGCAGGTTCACTGAACAGAACAGGTATACAGTGGCGGGTTCACTGAACACAACAGGTATGCAGTGGCGGGTTAACTGAACAGGTATACAGTGGCGGGTTTACTGAACAGAACAAGTATGCAGTGGCGGGTTCACTGAACAGAACAGGTATACAGTGGCGGGTTCACAGAACAGGTATGCAGTGGCAGGTTCACTGAACAGGTATACAGTGGCGGGTTCACTGAACACAACAGGTATGCAGTGGTGGGTTCACAGAACAGGTATGCAGTGGCAGGTTCACTGAACAGGTATGCAGTGGTGGGTTCACTGAACAGGTATGCAGTGGTGGGTTCACAGAACAGGTATGCAGTGGCAGGTTCACTGAACAGAACAGGTATACAGTGGCGGGTTCACTGAACAGGTATGCAGTGGTGGGTTCACTGAACAGAACAGGTATACAGTGGCAGGTTCACTGAACAGAACAGGTATGCAGTGGCGGGTTCACTGAACAGAACAGGTATGCAGTGGTGGGTTCACAGAACAGGTATGCAGTGGTGGGTTCACTGAACAGGTATGCAGTGGTGGGTTCACAGTACAGGTATGCAGTGGTGGGTTCACAGAACAGGTATGCAGTGGCAGGTTCACTGAACAGGTATGCAGTGGTGGGTTCACTGAACAGGTATGCAGTGGTGGGTTCACAGTACAGGTATGCAGTGGTGGGTTCACAGAACAGGTATGCAGTGGCAGGTTCACTGAACAGGTATGCAGGTATCCAGTGGGCTCACTGAACTGAACAGGTATGGTGGGCTCACTGAACAGAACAGGTATGCAGCCAGGAACAAGCTAAGCCTAACTAATCTTTCCCTATGAGAGACAGTCTGCAGCAGCTCGCCCTACTCTCACTAACGCAGGCACACGAGTGAGCGTAATGGCCACCGCTGCCTGCCTTTTATTAGGGGGGGAGTGGTTCCAGGGGCTAGTGTAGCCTAATTGGCTACACTGGGCCTGCTGACTGTGATGTAGAGGGTCAAAGTTGACCCTCATGGTGCATTATGGAGCAAACCGAACTTCCGCAAAAGTTCACCTGCGGGACCCGAACGCGAACCACTGAAGTTCGCATGGAACAGTTCGCAGGCGAACCGTTCGGCCCAACTCTAGTTGTCACCTACAACCCACACCTGGAAATCTTAAGGAGGATTGCTAAGGAACTTCATCCCATTTTACACAAGGATCACAGACTGAGAACGATATTCCCTAAACCTCCACTCTTGTCATATCGGCAACCACACAATCTAAAACAGATGATTGTCAGGAGTTCTTTGAATAGGCCTCAACAAAACGGAACATCACCCTGCCGACAAAAAATATGTGGGACCTGCAGACACATTTACTCCACTGACAGGGTAACGATACCAGGTTCACAACAGGAGTACAGAGTACAAGGTACATTTTCCTGTGGTTCCACCAATCTGGTATATCTGATCATGTATGCTAAATGCCCCAATGTTATGTACGTGGGAGAAACTGGACAAACTCTGCGCAAACGTATGAATGGACACAGGCACACTATTAATGATACCAAATCTGGACTCCCAGTTGCTACACACTTTCGGTCCAATGGACACAGCATGGATGATCTTCGTGTCACTTCCCTGAAGAGCAGCTTCAAAACGTCAAATGATCGATTAATAGCAGAAACAAAATGTATAAATTGGTTCAAAGCTGTGCAGAACGGTTGAAATAAGGACAACAACTTTTTATATTGGTATGAGGCTGATGATATTTGAACTTTCTCAGCCATTCTAGCTGAACTTGTGAACAAAGAATTTACGATATCTCTGGGTCAATCCTAATCCCAGGTCTGTGAGCATGGAGTAAACAAGGATCCTTATCTTAGCTAACAACCTCTAACCCCTTTTAGATGGTCTGTTTGAATTAAGGCATCTTAATGACATGTATTTATGCTTGAAAAAAATATCTGTTTTCCCTTTTGATGTTGCATGTATATAGCTGTCTGTACCACCAGCTTGCAAACTAACAGGATATAAGCCAGACGAAGGCTGCAAGGCCGAAAGCTTGCTTATTTTTATTCATTTTAGTTAGCCAATAAATGGTATCATCCTGATTTAAAACTTCTTGCTAAATAGCATTAGAGACGGTAATTAATTAACCACTTAAGGACCGCGGTCTTAACCCCCCCCCCCCCCCCCTAGTGACCAGGCCATTTTTTTACAAAATAGGCCACTGCAGCTTTAAGGGCCTGCTGCAGGGCCGTACAACACAGCACACAAGTCATTACCCCCCATACTTTTCTGCCCACCAACAGAGCTTTCTGTTGGTGGGCTGTGATCGCTTCCAAAGTGTTTATACATTTTTTTGCAAATATGTATATCTATTTTTACAATACATTTTCCTATTTTTTATTTATTTTTTCAATCCCTCCATCCCTCCCCCCACCAGCCAATCAGCCCGATCGGCTTTAATAGGCTTTAGCCTATGACAGCAGATTGATTCCCTGCCGCTCAGGGGGACAGATCGCAGCGCTGTACCATGTAAATAGATGTCTTTTTCGCCATCTAACAGTCTCCTAGTGGCGAACACCATTGGGAGGCTGATGACAGAGCGGAGCTCCGTCATTCAAGCGGGGATGCGCATGCATTGGCGCGCGTGATCCCCTGCAATCTCTGCCCCTAGGACTTCACTTCAAGTGGCGTGGAGTGGTCCTGGGGCTGCCACTCCGCCTACGCCAACTGGCATGGAGCGAACGTTAAGCAGTTAAAGCACTATAAAGGAGCACACACCAAAAACTGGCATGCACACATGTATTAAGCAAAAATTCTCTGCATACATACATGAAGCAGGCAATAGCTGTACACAAATTCAAGTGCATTCTGGCGTTTGGCAATCATCTTTGTTCATCTGCTCAAAAGAAAGTTAATGTGCTTTGAAAAAAATTGGGAGATGATATACTTTAAATATTTTCCCTGACATTTGTCATGGAAAGTATTTATACCACATCCCTGCAATGTTTATCATTTTTTAAATAAAATTATTTTTAAAGAATTATTTTTTATTACAATATTGTAAAAAAAATGAGTTTCCAAAGCCCCATGAAGACCTCGGTCTGCATAAAACCCATGTTTTGCGGAATCTAGCAATGTGAGCTCCATACCCTGAGAAATATATACATGGTGCATAATATAAGTGCAATATGAAAAGGGAGGTGACAAAGAATCCGCCCTTTTATATTGCCCTTGTCCAATCTTAAGCACCATGGGCTCATCCTCACTTCCTGTTGGAGGAAGTTGAGGTGCATGTGCCAGTAGGTGTGTGTGTTTGTGGGGGGGGGGGGAATTGAAACGTTTATTTTAAAAATATGGTAAGTAGGGAGCATCCCTCCCTCTACCTACTTTGGGAAAAGGAGTTACAGTAGTTTAAATTTAAAATCCTTTCAAAATGTGTATATATATTCAGAAATGCTGTAATACAATGAACCCAGCCTGACTTTCCAGGCTTGACTTTATTCGATTTTACGTACTCTGTGACCAAATGTATTTTACTATCAGTTCATTTTCCATTTATTCCCTTTTTGTGAATGAGTAAAGGTTCTTAAATAGATCCATTAACTCATTGCAATGATCTGCTCTGCTGTCTGCACAGGCAGACAGCTTTTTGACCATTTTGTAGGTCTAAGCGCTGCAGGTCCCTGGAAAAGAGACCTGTCTTCGCTCTGCAACTTGCAGAGTTGCTGTACTGGTAAGGAATTTGCATCCACTTGTCATGCAAATTGCTTAGCTGGTTCCTTTGATGGCTTGCAGTATAAATACCATTTCCTCCCAGAATTGTTGGTCATGATGGTTTGTTCCTGCTAACTTACCTGGAGTCTCAGCCCTTTGCTTGTTGTTTGCTAATATTGCTATCTTAGAGTAGTTCCTTGGGAGTGCCCTAGCATTCCTGCTAGCATAGTCAGGTTGTTTGTTACCTGTATTGCCTTGTACTGTCTATCTGTTGCGAGTGTCTTGTCGCCAGCGGCAGTCGACAGGAAATCGTTCTGTCTGTTGGGATCGCATTCGCCCTAGCGGTAGAGGCGGAGGTTCCTTCTGTACTCTGTCTGAGAGTGTAGCCAGAGCAGCGGTTGCTACTGGTTGCTCCATCTGTCTGTCTGTTTGGATCGCATTCATCCTAGCGGTAGAGGCGATGGTTCCTTCTGTATTCTGCCTGAGGAGTGTAACCAGAGCAGCGGTTGCTACTGGTTGCTCCATCTGTGTGTCTGTTTGGATCGCATTCGCCCTAGCGGTAGAGGTGGTGGTTCTTTCTGTATTCTGCCTTAGGAGTGTAGCCAGAGCAGCGGTTGCTAATGGCTGCTCCATCTGTCTGTCTGTCTGTAACGAACGCTTGCTGTAGTCTCGGTGAGGTAACCGTTTAGCAAGCGTTTGCTTTCTCTTTTGTTTTCGTGTTTCTTTGCGTAGTCAGGGTTGGTACGCTTTGTTGCTATTGCGCTTAACGTGTGGTGACCGCGTTTAGTTAGTCCTGTCTGCTCCTGTCTGTTGGATTACAGTTTGTTATCGGTTCTGTCTGTATTCTTCCTTTGCTCTGTCTTACTCAGTCTTGTGTCGCTTATAGCAATCGCCATTCTTGCGATTGCGTTTCCACTTGGTCTTCGCTGTTGTGTGTTTACCGTCGCCGGGTGGCGACTAGATTGGTGGACACGCATACATTCTGTCCCTGTGCTCACTCTCTCCCCCTAAGGGCTATCTTGCCGTGTATTGCTTCACCTCGTACAATTTCCATCTGGCATCTGTGGCAGTGGAGAGGGTTATTCCTCTGCACTCCACAGCTCCATCTGCCGGTGGGAATTTCCCTCTACAGGTGCATTGCACCCAAAGCTGGGTTCTGTTATTTTATACGCTTGTGGAGGATTTCCGCAGTGTCAGCGCGCATCTTGTGCGCTGACCACGGAAATAATTCCCCAATCGTAACACTCATTCTTCTGGGTGGACACTGCTTTCTGTTCACCCCTTTATTAATGGAGTGACATGAAAAAACACAATACATGCAACCCCAATATTACCTGAAAATCTTTATCTTAGCATTTTAAGGGTGGTGAGGCTGTAGGATTGAAAAGGCTAAATAATAGCATGTGTTGTTCTTTTACTGTGTAGCATGTAACAAATCCAGTCTAGATTCTACCCTTGACGTTGGAGTAACTTTCCAAATTGTATCTTTTATCTAGTTGGGGTGATACAGCATAGTGGTCTGATGTGACACAGTCCTGAAAATCTGGCCATTGGGGGAGGCGGGTCCCCAGCTTTCCCATGTCTGCAGATCTCTGCTGAAGTTTGTCTACAGAAAGGGTAAGTCGATTAAAAATCAATTGGGTGAAAGTTGACAAAGGTAGATCAAAACCACATAGATAATTATTCTTGGGTGAGCCCAAGAAGGGCACTTTCCCCTGCCTGAGCTGCCAGCATTGCAATGGCATCATAAAGGGTCCCGATGTGTATTATCCCAGATCTGTCAACCCCCTAGCTATGAGAGATTACACTGCATGTGATTCAAGGGGATTTGTATACTTGATCAAATGCCGTTGTGGCCTGTCCAATGTGGGCCAGACCGTAAGGGAGATCAAGATTAGATTCAATAAGCAATATGCATAATCCAGAATCATTAGAAATGAGGGAATGAGTGTTCCTAAAGATTTGCTTAGTAAGCGTATATACTGTATACAAATTTTCAGTTGAATATCAGTGATTGTTTGTTTTTTGCCCTTTATTGATATTTTTATCTTAAGAGAAATAACAGTAGTGACAGTAATAGCTGCTTGGGTTATGTTAAGAAGTTTCATAGCTGAATTACTTGACAATATGCAGACCTAATTTTAATGAAAACATAACTGTAGGCAGATTAAAGTAGTTAGCTTTCAATATTAAGTTACAAGGAATCTGAAGGTCACATACTATCCTTAAAATGTTACAGGGAAAAAATAATTCTAGTATTAAATTTCAAATGCCAGTGCTAGCTTATGGTAATTAAGTTAGGAATCAAGGGACTATTGTTCCATGTGTTGAAGATGATTATTAGGAATAGGAATTAAGTGAACCTTAAGCTAACAGAATCAATAAAAGCAGGAAAATTCTGATTGGGATGAAATAGACTTGTCATTAATATGGTTTTTAAGTTTATTTTTCTTTTAATTGCGTTTAAGACTCATTTTCCAAGGCAGTTGAAAATTGCTTTACTTTTCTTCTAAGCAACAACAACAAAAACAAGTGTGGAACCATTAATTATAAGATGAGGTATAGTAAATAAAAGAGCTTTTTAGTCACATAGAAATGTGAAGTTTTCAGAAGCTCATCACAAATGAAGACTTAAGAAAAGACTTGAAAACTTAAGAAAACTATACACAGAAAAAAAAGAAATTTTCTCACATGCATATAGTATGACTAATAATATAGACAGATACATAAAACTGTTACTTTTAGCATGAAATATTAAATTGTATACAAGGTAGCATACACAGCAAAAGGGTAATACAGTAACAACATCTTCTGACATGTTTTACATTTATGAAAGTATGTAACTAGTGATTCACCAGATTATACAAATGCTGTCTGGCCTAGCCAACAGAATTTATTCAGAATGCAGCATTGGCCAAAAAGTGTACATGCTAGAACAGGCTGCCTAAACTAAGCATGATTAGCAGTGGAGAGGAATAATTAACTGACACTCTGTCCCATTTGTCCGTTATGTACTGTATGGCAGTGCTGGTCGTAATGGAAAAATCTATGCTTACGGATCATTACGCGTAATTTTACGCTATTACGCATTACGCAATTACGGTTACGGCGTAGGAAATTATCTACGGTTCATCACTGTAATTACGCGTTAACTTACGCAGTTACGCGTAAGGATACCGTAATGTAGGCTCTTACACTACGATGTTACGCGTAGTGCCGTAATACCCATTAATGCGTATTTTTTTACGCATACGGACGATGTGTATGCAATAGCCGTCAATGTGACAGCTATTGCATACACATCATTCGTATGCATCAAAACGTATGCTTATATACTGAAGGGCGGGAGAAGATACTATTGGTTGCTTAGGATGTTGACTGATTGGCTACTCTTAGAAAAGGTTAGTTTTTACGTTAGTAATTACGTGTAAAATTACGCGTAAGTCTTCGTAAAATTACGCATACCTAGCAATTACGGTAGACATCGTAATTACGATACCACTTAACTGCTTACGCGTAAATAATTACGCGTAAGACCGTAAGTTACGCGTAGCGCTTACGCGTAATATACATTGAATTACGATGCGTAATTACGCTCATGCGTAATTTCGGCCCAGCACTGCTGTATGGTTTGTATTATGCTTGTTTACAGGTAACATAAAAAATGTTGGCATTGAGGGTACAGGAGGCACCATGGATTTATGTATCTTGTCAACATAAAAGAGAGTGTGTGTTTGTAAAATTACAATCTTCTACTTATTACACAAGGAAGAAAGAACAGTGCATGCATGACTTGACAAAGAGCCGGAATAATACAAAATTAATACATTTAAAGTAATTTATAAATAAGTAAATGCATAATTGGAAATTGACTTAATCAGTCGAACTAAAGTTAGTTACACATATGCGGTCACTGTCGCCCAAAAGGGATTGGGAATTGATACCTGTGACGACAGTTCAAGTCCTGATGCTGTACAGAAAAATTTCTAGCCTGTAGGCTAGCTGTTTTGTTTTGTATGGGGGCAGGGTTTCAAAGCGTGTCTAATTAATTTCTCCAACCAAAGCCAAAGGATGGCCCATTCGTCCATGCGCATTTGCTGACCAGGGACGGAGTGTTTTTGGAAAGTACACTGGATCTGGTTAACTTTTATGGTAGTGTTGGTCCAACATCAGGGTTATATTCCATTGCTATCACATTCCTCAAAATAATATATTTTACATAATTACCTGCTTTTGCCATTGGCCTTTTTTGAAAGTGTAGTACCAATTAGCAGGTAAGGGCATGTTGCAGGTTCATTAGGAACTATAGTACTGTATTTTAATAACAGGACATATGTTGAAAATGCCCAGGTAACCTATTTTAAAGAAAAACAAAAGTTTGCTTTCCTAAAACAGAAAGAATTTGCGATAATTCAGGTTGGAGTGAGCTTGAGATGTCTCCCAGAGCAACACTGCTGAATATATGCAAATTGACCATTGTACCCTTAGAAGTTAAACACACCTCCAGAACCGCTGGAATGCAATGATGTGTCAGCTTGTTAATTTGTACAGAGCCATAATAATCCAACACGCATACAGACTGTTTTGGATTGTTTGATCCTCATCAGTGCATGGCATGGATTAATTTGGCTCTATGGAGTAAGGCTTGTAAATCTGAGAGGTACAGACTAACCAGCAAGCTCATGGTGACCCAGAACTCATTGGAATGTGCAAGGGACTACAATGGTCCTAAAAGCCCCCTTACTAAGATGTTAAGAAAAACAAAAGTTTGCTTTCCTAAAACAGAAAGAATTTGTGATAATTGAGGTTGGAGTGAGCTTGAGATGTCTCCCAGAGCAACACTGCTGAATATATGCAAATTAACCATTGTACCCTTAGGAAAGCAAACTTTTGCTTTTCTTAACATCTTAGTAAGGGGGCTTTTAGGACCATTGTATTCCCTTACACACTCCAATGAGTTCTGGGTCACCATGAGCTTGCTGGTTAGTCTGTACCTATTTTAAAGAGACTCTGTAACAACATTTTCAGGCAAATTTCTTCTATCCTATAAGTTCCTGTAGGTTCCTGTTCTAATGTGGTCTGGATTACTGCAGCCTTTGCTATTTGCACTGTCTCTGTAATAAATCTAATCTTCTTTTCTTTTTCAAGCTTTGTCGACCCTCTGTTGTAATGAATACAAGTTATGCACCCCCTGCAGGCTCTGTGTGCAATCCTCACAGTCTCTACTCTACGTTTCAGCTTCTCTGTGATACAGTTTGTACATATTATATATATATATACACACACACACACCAACATCACTTCCCGGTCAGCGGCCATGTTTTTTGCTTGTAAACACTGCCTAAAACTGGCGATTAAAAGTCAGGATTGCGTTGGGGAGCAGCGGAAAAGGCAAAGAGGCCTCCAGGAGATCACAGTGACTTGATTGGTATCTTTTTTATTGTACAAATCGGACAGTACAGATTCTCTTTAAGTACCAATATCAATTGGGCTGTTTAGAAATAGCAACAGATGACCTTAGTTGAAAATACATTTGGCTTAAAATGATGAATTCTCAGGACATGTTAGTTAAATATACAATGTATTCAGTTGATTCTCTTCAGGCTTGCTTAACAACACACATTAATCAAAACGTACTGATAAAACCTTCATAGAAAGAAGACAAATACAAAGCGAATGAAAATTATGAGGCATCCAAAACCATAAGATTTCTCTTGAAATGACAACCACATGAACCTTTATGATCAATTGACAAACATTTATTAAAGATGTACACTGACAGGTAAATCCCATCAGGGCCACATGCTGTCAAGAATGTGATCATGCTACTACTTAATAATTCCCTTAATTGGTCTTTTGGGGATGGTGGTATTTTAAATGAATGAACAACACAGTAACTTAGTAAGAAATAAAAGTTTTAGCAAGCTACACTTATTTTCTTGAGGTCAAGTTATGTATAGTTTTAAATACATGTATATATTCATATGTACCTATGGAAAAAAGAGCTGAATTAAAACCAAATATTTTATTGCAGAAAATAGGATGTTTTCTATTTAATTTTCATTTGAATGCAATGCCAGCTGTTTGCAATGCCAGCTGAGTATAAATTACAGGATATATATATTTGCCACAGTAAATTGGAGTTCTGTGTATGGGGAAAAAGGAAAAGAAAACTGAAACAGGCTTAACAAGCAGGGGCATAACTAGAAATCACTGGGCCCTCCTGCAAAACATTAGATGGGTCCCCCTCCCTCCAACCCCCCCCCCCCCCCCCCCCCCTCGACTCTCCATGCTGATAAACACAGACAGTAGTGAAGCACTGCACACATTTTCTTTATCAATTACATTAGCTTCTGTGATAAAATGTGCATGTTTTCACACATACAGACACACATGGTGTGCAGAAAACACATACAGTAAACCGACAGACGAGTGTGCTCCCAACCTCAGCTTATTACACTCACTCTGTCCATCTCTAAAGGAGCAGAACAGGCTCTGCAGCCTTCTCCAGCATCACTACAATACACAGCACTTGGGGAGGGGTAGAGAGGTTGGTGGCTGTACAGAAGAGCCTGCTTCACACTAAATAGGGACTGTCTACAAATATTGTCTGCAAAACTTTGTATGATTCCTTATCAGTGGCTCAGCAAATGCATTAATTAGAACAATTGTGCAGAGAGCAGAAAGTTTTTTTTCTCTATGCCCTTAGTTGTCTGTCTCTTAAGATGGGGCCCCCTGTGGCTTCTTGGCCCCCCTGCACCTCCATTCCTTTCAGGGTCTATTGTTACGCCCCTATTAACAAGTCACTTGTACTATAGCCTAATACACATGTACAAGGACTATGGCATGCACGGGTGAAAGCTTGATCCCGTGGGTCACAGCCTGGGGCTGAGTTCTGTACAGACATACTGATAGCCTGTAGGCTATTGATGCTTTTTGTTGCTATGGAGGGGGGAGGAGAGCCAGTGTGTGACGGAACAGGCAGGGTGAGAAGAAGAACAACACCTTCAGCCCGTGCTCAACCAAGATTGTCCACCAGGCTAATAGCTTGATTATGCATTGAGGGATATCGGGGTTTGCTGCACACAGGCTAATTTCTTAGTAGAGGTGACCCCGGTCGGCCGTCTCGACCAAGAACTATCTAGCATGTGTACAAGGCTTATGTCTATATCTATTGTATTATTTTAATGCCTAAATAGATTGCAATACAAGGTAGACACATAGCTGTAAACCTTAATTTATAAAAATTATCTTACAATGAAATAATCACCTGATTTGGTCCAGGCTGGTTAAGGTAAATTATCAAAGGTTATACTTGTTAGTGCCCTCTAATTTCTACTGAAGCCTCCCACTCATCTAGAGGAATTAATGTCCCAAATCACATAATGTCCGTGTGTTAGGTCAATAGACAGACTGTACAAACATGCTGAGTGCTTGCAGCAGAAACGTTAGATTTGTTTTACTTGTGTTCTACAGTATTTCATTATCTAGAAAAACTGAAGAATGCTGTTTGTTCCATGCAATGCTATGCTCTACTGTTTTGTTTTAATGCTAACAACCTTTGTTTATTGGAAATAAAACAGAAAAAAAGATAAGTGATCTAATTTTACTTGAGTCATTTTGGAATGGATAGTGTTTAATTATTGAGGATGATTTCATTGCAATATCCTTCATCCTGCACATTGTTATCCATTAAATATGGCTTGTTGTTATAAAAAGGTGGGAAAATTGGTAGTTTCCAATTATATAAATCAAAAATATGACAATTCTGCAAATTCTCTTGCAGCTTGCTGTGAGATTCAATAAACAGAAAATTGTTATTATTCAGCGATCTTACAGTAACAGCAAGCCGAGACAACATTACTGCCACTTGAAGAACAAGGTTCTTTTTTTTAAATTAGTGCTGTAAATGTGAACTATTAAACCATACTCCATCTAGAGTCATATATGAGCGGTATGGTTATACTTGGTTTACCTAAGATATAGTTGCTTTTAGGCTATGTTCACAGTCAATCCATTGTGGTGTGCTGCAAGCACATCAAAAAGGGTTTTAAAATGAGTTTCTTCCAGTAGTGCGTTTGTTGCAATGCACCATACCTCCTTGCCAGATGCTTGTAATGCAGGCATACCAGGACAATATTTTCCATAAGGCAATGTAGGCACTACAGGCACCTTATGTTGGAGAGGTGGCCCCCCTCCTAAGATCACTGACCTCATGAGCTCACAGTTTAATCCCTGCCCCCAGGGCCGGCCCTAGACTATTTGCCGCCTGAGGCAAAAAAAAAATTTCCGCCGCCACCCCCCTCCCCCCCGGTGGGGGGCGCACTCTGGGGGGCCGCCGAGCTGGAGGGGTAGCTGGCAGGACGGGGGTATTGGGCTTAGCGGCGGGGAGGGGGTCGTACCCCCCCTCCCTCGCCTGGGTCCCCCGAACTGCGCTACCCTCCAGCCTTAAATACAAGCAGCCGCTATGTGTAAGAGGCACGGGCGGGTAGGACTCACCTCTTCCTCGTTCCAAGCGTGCGCTCCACTGACGTCACTTCCTGCAGCGTTGCAGGAAGTGACGTCAGTGGAGCGCACGCTTGGAACGAGGAAGAGGTGAGTCCTACCCGCCCGTGCCTCTTACACATAGCGGCTGCTTGTATTTAAGGCTGGAGGGGAGCGGAGCACGGGGGACCCAGGAGAGGGAGGGGGGGGGGGTCCCCCGTCCTGCCAGCTACCCCTCCAGCTCGGCGGTCGGCTCCCCGCACCCACGGACGGGCGGGTGCCGCCCCTGGAATTTTGCCGCCTGAGGCAAAAGTTTCACCCCGCCTCATGAGCGGGCCGGCCTTGCCTGCCCCATATCACTTACCCCGGGCACTTACATCCTAATCCTTGTCTCACCTCACTAAGGATGATATGAGACTGTGATTAGAGTGTAAGATTCTAAGGACATCTAGTGACATAAGGCAGGAATTAGAGTTCCGCCTATTTTTACTTGAGGGCGTGGCTTGTGTTTAGTAGTGGAGTTTAAGGCACCAGAACACCTCTGCCTACAGGCCTCTAAATTGGAAGTCTAGCCCTGAGGTACACCATGTGTGTTGTGCAGCAGCGCTCAGCTCACGCTGCTATGATGAAACCTGATACACCACAGAGCTAAAGGTACAGTGTGATCGGGCCCATAATGGCTCCATTGCAGTGCATTGGGCATAGTGGACATAGGCATAGTGTGAATGCACTGTAATCATATTGCAGTTGACCAAATGATAATTTCAAGGAAGCTTGTTTCTAAATATCTTTGCAATACCATATACAGTGTTTCCCTTTCCAGTCCTTTTTCAGGATCATCCATGCCCCTCCCAGCTTTATTGCTGTGCAAGAGGGAGGATGTGGATGATCCCTCAAAGTTGTGCTGCTGGGAGCTGGTGGCATCTCTACCTCATTATACTAGTGTGAGGATGTGACAATACAATCAGGGGGATAGGACCTTGTACCTCCGTGTGCACTCCCTCCACCTTGCAATGCACATTCACCCGTGTAATACATCATTACATGGCACAGCATGGTGCTGGAGGGGATCTGAGTAGCCTGACACCATATTGGATTAAGTCTGATGGCAGTGCAGGCAGAGGGAACCCAAATGTGCCTAAGTAATATTTATATTACATGGTGCAGTGGTACAGCATGGTGCCGGCTGTGAATAAAGTATTGGACTTAGTCCAACACTTTGATCTAAAGGAGCTGTTGCCATTTCGGATTATATCTGACAATGGCTCCTCCAGCGGCAGCCATAGTGCTCTTCGTCGGATGCAGTGGGACATCAGGAGCTGAGAGGTACACAGTTAACAACATCCTTTAGCAAAGATTATATCAAGCATTTAAACACATTACTTCCTTTTTACTTGGCTCTGTTCCTGACAGACTTAGCTAAAATTGAAGCTAAAATTGAATAAGCTAAGCTGAACACTAATTTGGCATAATAAATTCCATGCAGCCGTGCGGTGTGAACACACTGACCTATATTAATGAAACAGCGAGTAAAACAAGGAAAATACTTTGGAATAACAAATACCTGAATATCTTCACTATGCTAGAAGACATAGACATATTTTCATCTTAAAAGAATTGTAAAGATTTACTTATCCTTGAAAATAGCAATGTCTTTAAACTATGTGTGCATGGAAAGGGAACTGGCTAGTGGACAGGAAACAAAGAGTTGTGGTAAATGGATCGTACTCAAAATGGGAGACTGTTAGCAGTGGGGTCCCACAGGGGTCTGTACTGGGTCCAGTGCTCTTCAATTTATTTATTAATGACCTAGTAGATTCAGTAGTGAGCAATGTTCCTATTTTTGCAGATGATACAAAATTGTGCAGAATCATCAACTATCAGGAAGATAGGGACATATTGCAACAAGATCTGGATAGGATGGCTATATGGGCACATAAATGGCAGATGAAATTAAATGTTGAAAAATGTAAAGTCATGCATTTTGGTCGTACCAATGGTCTAGCACCATACAAAATAAATGGGATACAGTTGGGGACATCAAACTTGGAGAAGGACTTAGGAGTACTCATCGACAACAAGTTAAATAATCGCACTCAATGCCAAGCCGCTGCAGCTAAAGCTAACCAAATTTTGGGATGCATTAAAAAGAAAATAAAAACTTGAGATGCTAGCATAATATTGCCCGTTTAACTCTCTAGTAAGGCCACATCTGGAATATGGAATTCAGTTCTGGGCACCATATTACAGGAAAGATATTGCAGTTTTAGAGCAGGTGCAGAGACGAGCAACAAAATTGATACGTGGGATGGAACGTCTCACTTACCAAGAAAGGTTAGATAAACTGGGTTTATTTAGTCTAGAGAAAAGACGCCTTAGAGGGGATCTAATTAACATGTATAAATACATCAGAGGGCAATATAAAAGCTTGGCGGATGAGCTTTTTGTCCCTAGGCATTCTCAGAGTACTAGAGGACATGATCTGCGCATGGAGGAAAAGCGTTTTGGCCATTTATTTAGGAATGTGAGAAAACGCGGAAAAGCCGCCGCGAGTACTCAGAGCAAGGCGGCTGATTCCGCTTCCAACGCGGCAGGTTGCGCTCGTGGGTCTGCATCCACTGGCATGACAGAGCGCGATGAAACCTCCGCATGCCTTATGAACAAGGCGGCGGATTCCGCGTCAGATGCGGATGTTGGCACGCATAGGCATAATTCTGACAGTACTGCTGAACGCGGAGGAACCGCCGCATGCTTGGACAGCGGTGCGGCTGGTTCCGCATCCAACACAGCAGAAACATTACAACACATGTCTGGTGTAGCTGGGACTGATAGTCCACACAGGTTCAGGAGGACACGCGCGCGGAGAGGCAGAGCCTTTATGACAGTCAGAAAGGCGTCAGCTGACCAAGCCGGTCAGCTGACAATTCCAGCAGTTTTCATTGGTCCAGCACTTAGGGGTGGCGCTGGAGAGCGCTGGGGTATATATACTGGGTGCTGGTCATTTCTCTGGTGTCTGGCGTTGCGATCACTACGTGGTAGCACTCAGACCTCCTGTTATTATCTGTGTTATTATCTGTGTTATTATCTGGACCAGTTTCCAAGGTGTTGATGACTAAGGAGCTCACACCTTAGTCTAGGAATCCTGTTACCATCTGTATTATTATCTAGACCAGTTCCGGGGTGTTGATGATCTAGGAGCTCACACCCAAGTCTAGGCATTGTTGATTATTTGTTATGACCTTCTGCTTTCCTGACCACTCTTCTGATCTCTGATTAGGTACTTCGCTATATCTGATACTCTGTTGCCAAACTCTGCTAGTCTTAGGATTTCGCATCTGTCTCCTGTCTCTGTACTTTATCTGTCTGTGTGTTAACGACCTGGCCTGTCTGACCTCGAAAACTATCTTCCCTGTTGGGAGATAGTTCCCAGCCCTGTCAGTGACACTTCACCTTTGGTGTCACTCACTCTCTGATCCTTCCCACTCTCAGCCTGGCTCCGCCCCTTGGGGAGCATCAGACCAGTGGAAGGAACCTGTTCTCTAAGCAGTATCTCGTACTGCCTAGCACCTTCTACACGGGTGCCCTCCTCAAAGTATATGGTTGCACCAAACACTCATATTACTCAGGTGTCCAGAGGTTAGAGATATATCTGATTATCGGTGATACTGCAGATCATCAATAATCGGGTATATATCTGCATTCTCGGTGATACTGCAGATCACCGGTAATCAGATCCTCTCTGTGTTACACTGACCGTTACAAGGAAAAGGTTCTTTACAGTAAGAGTGATTAAGATGTGGAATGCATTCTCACAGGAAGTAGTTATGGCAAACTCTATACCAGCATTTAAAGGGGGCTTAGATGCTTTCCTTGCGTTGAAAGACATCCATGGCTACAATTACTAGGTAATGCCTAATGATGTTGATCCAGGGATTTTATCTGATTGCCATCTGGAGTCGGGAAGGAATTTTTTTTCCCTTTTGGGGCTGATTGGACCATGCCTTGTAAGGGTTTTTCGCCTTCCTCTGGATCAACAGGGATATGTGATGGAGCAGGCTGGTGTTGTGCTTTGTTCTCTGGTTGAACTCGATGGACGTATGTCTTTTTTCAACCCAATAGTTCAATAACTATGTAACTATAGTTACTGTTGAAATCACATTGTAAATTGCAAGCTAAAATTTAAATAGTTGTTGTGTAGAGACCAGCATACTCAAAACAATATAACTGATAAGCAGCTTTCTACTTCATTCAGCAAATTTATAAAAATGTAGTTTAAAGAAGTGGCAACCCAGCTGGCAAATCGGCAAAGGGCTAGGAACCAAAAATGGCAACCAGAGTCTATCAACTAAGCCAAGCCCAACTAGATACAATGAGCGATAAACATGTGTTTGCTAATCAGTGCCATAGTTTATAGCATGTCCAATTGCTCAACTTTTTCCAGGTTTATTCTAAGTTGTGCAGTATGTGCATTATTCATGAATATACATGTCATAGCTGTGTCACACCTCAAGTTCCCCATCAGGTCCATCTGGAATATCCTGATATGATTGGTGGGTGTGAATTCTGATTGCTGCATGGTATATAGGGACTATTTAAGGTGATGGTGTTTTGTACTATTGAGTGCACATTTTGACTTGAAGATAGGTATTATTGCCTGAAACAGCTTGTGGCCGGTGTCTTTTGTCATTTGCTTCAAAGGACACATGGACTGGATGCTACAAAATGATGGGACTGATTAGCAATCACATGTATATTGCTCATTGCATCTGGTTGGGCTCAGCTTATGGACTCTGGTTGCCATTTTTGGTAACTATCCCTTTAACGATTTGCCTGCTGGATTGTCTCTACTTTAAACTGTATTTGGATAAATTTGCTGGATAAAGTAAAAAAGCTACTTTTCAGTTATATTGTTTTGAGTGTGCTGGTCTCACAACAAATATGTCTAGCCCACCTGTGCTCTGGTAGGCTGCCCGTGTCTGCATCTCAACCTAATGCCAGAGCAGTGCATCTGGGGACATCCTTTACAAAGTTTAAATAGTTATTTGTGAAAGAAATAAAAAAAAAATAGATTGTAATTGTTGCTTTGTTTAAATGTTCTACAACAGCTTAAAGTGCACCTGAGATAAACTGATGCATAGTATTTTTATTTACCTGGGGACTCCTCAAGCCCCCTGTTGCCCATCAGCTCCCTTGCTTTTCCCCTGGTCCCCTCAGTTATGCCACTGTCAGCCCCTTAAGACTGTAACTGCACTTTGCAGAACAGTCCAGGGAGCACGATGGAGGAGGCGGGCATCACAGATTTCACAGGACCACAGCAGATTGGACTAGGAGGATGGCGAGAGAGCTGACAGAATACATGAGCATACATATAATTAAACCGCTGGGAAATTTGGGTGCAGGGTAAAGCCGAAAAACATCTCACCCTGCTCCTGCAAAAGTCCCGGTGGCATTACTTACTATTCATCCTCCAGGTCACCGTGGACAGTGGGGAAATGTGTAATTTGGCTTCTAGCTATTGGTGGCTGAATTATGCTGTTTTTATAGTAATTTTGGTGCCAAAATTACTGTCTGACTGCCACTTTAGCTGTAATTCCTATTACGGACTATTGCTGCACCAAAATCTCTGGCACTGTTTTTAGGAAGTAAAAATCCTTTTCATCAGTTCATCCCAGGTTTACTTTAAGCTATCTTTAGCATCATTTACCTTTTTTAGCCAATAAAAATAAATTGTTGCAATTGACACTTTGAATAATAAAAACCAAACTAAAGGATAAAAGAGAATACAGACAGAGAGACTCAAAGAGATAATATTGACTATTTAAGTAATGTCCTGCACGTCCTGCATCAGTGATATGTTGGCATTTGCCCTTCCTTCGTTCATACCTCTTATTATGTCATGAGATGTAATTGTGCACCCCCCACCCCTGCTGCTTTTGGCTGGTCATTGCTCTCATCCACTAACATTAGGCACTAGACAGAGCATGTGTGCACCACCTTGTGCTAATATATGTGGAACTCTGACCAGCCAAAAATAGCAGAAGAGCTCTGACTTGAAAGATAAGCTACTGGATGGAGGGAAGGTTACACACCAAAACGCTACAGAAAATAGCATATCTGGCTAATACTAATAATAATAATAATACATTCAGGGCAATATTGAACTAGTCAGCCCTATTCCTGCTCTCTACTTTAGCATTTAATTGTGTTTCATAGACATTTAGCTCTCTTCAGAGGCAAGAAAGGAAATTGACACTTGCATTCCATAAGGTAGAGTTGTTTCCATGCCATTATTTTCTATAACAAAAAAGATGAAAGCAGTGACAGTGCATATCCAACAAATGTGATTACTTTGATGCGGCAACAGAAAAAAATGTCATGAAATTCAAGTAGTAAAATTGTCTTGCTGGATGGCTTTGTAGATGGCAGAATATCAAAGACAATAAGTCTTTTTTAATTGAGTTCTATTTTAAGCTACTCTTCTTTCATAAATGTGTGCATTGTAAGCAGGTGTTGATTCAAGGATATACAAAATCAAAATAATCTATGTAAACTCGACATGTCATGGAGAATGCTGATTACATTGCTGCGGGCCCATTCACCACCAGGAAAATCAAAGGTTGTGAACTCAATTCACAGAGGCCCAGTGGTAAAATGCATTATGGCATACTGCAATACAAATCTTCACAGATGAAAGGAAATGCAGTTACCTGGGTGTTTACTCCTAAACAGGGGGATTTCATTGGGCCGCATCAATATTAATGTGTGCAAGAAAATACAGACATTACATTGCATTACGGTTAGATTTATTATTCAGTATTTGCTGTTAGGTAGGCAAGCTATTTTGAAGAATATTAACTGTTTTATGCTACAGTACAGTATGCTGATGTTTTATTGATATACAGAAGCCTGCTATCTCTGTTCCAAGTGGTGGAATGCACTATATTAGCACAAGTGCCCTGTGATAATATTCCACACAACACTGTCTTTTCTAACCTGAATGAACGGTGTACTTTCAGCCATAACCACTGTACACCTCACACAGCAAAAGATAAATATATGGAAATCCTAGATGTCCTGTCTTAGAACTTACAATGCTTCAAGTTAGGATTTCTCCATCCTCATCGGAATGACTACAATCCTTGCTTGTGTTTACATACTAATCAGATAAACAAACCAAATGAGAAATAATTAAAGTGGCCACTAATGGTCTAATTTCTAGAGATAAATCATTTAAGTGATAAGATAATTCAAATCGGATGTGATCGGATTGGTTGTAAATAATCTCTGTAAAAACAGTAGTCCGATTGGATTTTCGTCAAACCAAAATTTGGATTTTCTTGTTAGTTGTGATAGATAGGAAGCATAGATGTACACTTCTACTGAAAATTAACTTTAGGTGGAGAGCTTTCAGTACATTTATAGTTATGCATGCTTAGAATGTCTTAAAGTGACACCCATGCTAACCTAGAAATAAAAAACGCATATATAAGTAGATAAATGCTACTTATATAACAGATGTATTGCACTGTCCACATTATGATTCCTGTGAATTTTATAAAGGAAAAGCAGAGAATCCTATTCTAGACAGTTTCCATCTTGGTTACCTTTGAATGAAGCTAATCCTGACATTATCTCCTCCCTCACTCTTTTTTCCCTCACTTAATTGTGTATTCATTACCCGCTCTTCTCCCAGAGTCTTCAGACACTCCCACTAAGGTCTAAACTAGGAAGTGCACTGTCATTAGAAGGAAGGGGAAATAAAGGCAAGAGGAGGAATATATTACAGATAAAAGACCCCCCAGCACGCAACTATTTTGCCAGCCGATGGCAATGGCAATTAAAGGGCCAGTGCTCCTAAAGTATGTGATAACTCCAAACCATAACAGCAGAAACAGTTTTGAAAGTTTTGAATGCAGGATTAGCATCTTTATCACTTAATACACTCAGACCAGTTGCTGTTGAAATTTGATTTTTATGGTGACAATCCCACTTTAAAATTCAACATATCTTCTCCACTATGTAAAGTGCCACTAGCTGCAGTTTTTGGTGATCCATATTTGAAATGTTGGCATTGCTATTTTAATAGAACTTTATTATTACTATTTTTTGTTATGTATACAGTGCCAACATCTTTCATAGTGTTGTATGCAGTACAAAACAAACAATTATGAGGAACATAGATACATGTGTAGTTCAGTACACCTTGCAATTAGGATATCCAGTGATACAAATACAAATACAAACAATTCATTTGTAGTTGTAGTTTGAAACATCACCAATACTGGTACATGTTCATTTCATAAGATACTTAGAAACAGGAAACATTGGGGGAGTTCCCGGCCAGGGGCAGATTTGTGCTTTCCAATACCCAAGGCCTGCTTTCACGAACCACCCCCCCACCCCATTTTGTCCAATACTCTGACTAGTGATCACTGGTTTGAATGAGCTCTCCTCCAATTTGCTGCTGAGCCCCCCATTTGACAAACAAGCAGTGCATGCTCTGTCCACTCACACTCCCGGTAATTTTTCATTCCTGCCCAGATGTGCACAGCAGCCCTTGGTGTTCAGGTAAGCACACTTCAGAAATACGCTCGTGTATGAACATCACTTGTCATGTATGCATACCCAGAACAATCCCGGCCTTGGCTGTTGTGCACATGCGGACTGGAGTGTGAAATTACAGGGGGTGCAAATGGACAGACCATGTGCTGCTTCTTTTTCCTCTGTGTGACGGGCTGCAGTTGGAGCCACATACAGGGCAGCACTATGCAGAGAAGAACATACAAAATGAAGAGCAGGTTAGCAGAAGGATCCAAACTACACACTGGCAAAGATGAAGTGTCAGCACAGGATGATACCATTTATTGGCTCATTTAGCCCCCCCCCCATGACCACGTAATGCCAATTGGCAACCCCAGGACTGCCTAACGCCAATTGGCATCAAATCCTGGGGTGGGGAATTGCTGGAGATTGCATGCTGATGCACGCGCATCTCCGCATGAATGACGGAGCTCTGCTCTGCCATCAGCCTCCCAGCGGCTGTCCCCCTGAGAGGCACTGCAGTGATCGGCTGTCATAGATTGATTATTATCATTGTGATTTGGCTGGCGGAGGGAGGGAGAGCTGGGGAATAAATAGTAAAAAAAAAAATAGCAAAATGTATTTATAAAATAATAAAATAAATATTTATAATACAAAAATAAACATTGGGGAGTGATCAGACCCCACCAACAGAGAGCTCTGTTTGTGGGGAGAAAAGGGGGGGATCACTTCTGTGCTGAGTTGTGCGGCCCTGCAGTGAGCCCTTAAAGCTGCAGTGGCCTTTTTTGTAAAAAATGGCCTGGTCACTAGGGGGGTTTAAGCCCAGGGTCCTCAAGAGGTTAAAATAAAAAAGAGTAAGCTTTTGGTTAGTAAACCTTCTTCAGACTTTGATCCTGTATAATGACAATATGTTATAGCACACAGCTTATAAACATAACATCAGAAGGAGATGCATAACTTGTTTTGCAAATATAAATAAATGTCATTCAGTTGTCATCCTTTTTCAAAACTTCCTGCTTTCACTGATGGGCAACAGCAATGATCTACTGCTTTTAACCACCCTGGCATTACATTAAAATTGCCAGGGTGGTGTGCAAACAGTTTATTTATTTTTATTTTTTTTCTGAATCATTGCAGCTAACTTAAAGTTAGCTACACGATTCACCACTAGAGGGCGCATCTGCCCATCTAGTCTGATCACCACCGGCTTTTAGAGCAAGCAGAAAATCCCGTTGTAAATGGGATTTTCTGCTTGGCTTCCCTCGTCGACATGGCGACGATCGGGATGACGTCATCGATGTCATCCACGTCATGGCGTCGGCGGGTGTCCGATCCAGCCCCATAGCGCAGCCTGGCACTGATTGGCCAGGCTGTGCAAGAGGTCTGGTTGGGGGGGCTCCCTTACGCCACCGCTAGCGGCGAATCGCCGCGGAGCGGTGGCGATCGTACCCTACACGCAGCTAGCAAAGTGCTAGCTGCATGTATGACAAAAAAATCATAAAAATCGGCCCACAGGGGCCGGAGATATCCACTGCAGCGGTAATGGATGAGCTGAGCTCGTCATTACCGCTAAGGTGGTTAACTTGAGTCAGGAAGAGTTACACTGTGTGAGGCTTGGCAGGCTATTCCCCACAGATCCTCTCCAATGCCCCAATCTATCTCCACCTGCTTCACCCTATGTTTTGCGTCCCCGCTTGAACAGGAGGTGAGGAAACAACACCTACCCGACTTTGGTTACACCCAGGACTTTGAAGGTGCAAAGTATTGGAGCTGACCGTAGAGTAGGAAATGGAACACCAGTACCCACCGGCAAATACTGGAAACAAGCAAGTCCAGAAACAGTCCAAGGTCATACATAGGCAATCCAAAATACGTAATACACAGGGGTGTGGCAATAACAGGTCAATACAATTCGAGGTCGGTCCAGGCAGCAAATAGTCGTGATGAGAAACATAGTGAAACCACCCAGTTTTAAATGTGCCTGCTGAATCAATCTGGCTTTACTTTGATGTCCATTGAAACTAATCAAACTAATCAGATTACTAGTTTCTGTTGGACACTTATTTTTCAATGTCAAGCCTGAGGTGGAGACTTCTGCATCTGGATCTAAAATAATGTTTTGTGGTATCCAAGGACAAGAGGTTCTCTACTCTGCTCTTTTGTCTGAAAATTGAAGGATTCAGATAAATTGCATTGATTGAATATTTTCTTTTTCAGCAGCCTGGTCATTTGCAGCTCCCCTTTCTCTATTTCCAGAATGGCAATGCTTTGCAATATGTCCTTTCCTGTGACATTTAAAACATTCAGTTAATCTGCGACCACCTTGAGGATCCTCTGTGCCCCCTACTTTCTTAGATGGAAACTCTTTCTGTTTTGGCATTTGTCACCCCCTTTGGGACAATTGCATGGACCTTATTGCTGTCCATACCACTGCCTCCTGTATTACACAACTCCTCACAGCTTTTAATGCTCCATTCATTGTGCCAGTCTGAGCTACCAGATTGACCAATGCATGATCCAAATATTTTAAATTCCGCAACCATAAGTTCTTCCTCTGCCTGAGACAAATGCCTATTCTCTTGAATTGTGACATCAGTCTTTTTCAAAAACTGCTATGGCTTCCTCCATGTTATCCTCTTTGGAGTACCTGAATGATTCCAGCACACCTGGACCTACTAGGGGAGTACTTGCAATTGCTTCAACCAACAGATTTGATCTTTCATTTTCACTAGCATATAGACCATCTGTATAACGTGGCCTGTTCAGGCCACTGTATTCTAGCTGGGTGCCTATGCTGTATGGAACCCAAAGAGACATTACATGACATGCCTGATCATCTCCTCACTTAAATCTGGGAGTTATGAAAAGGGGATAACTTGGAGTTGTATTGTATATTTGTTTTCACCATCTTTGCAAGACACTCAACACTTACAGAGTTATAAAAGGCACCTGTGGCACAGATGGTACCAGCATCACTGGACCTGCAGGAATTGGGTTAAAAAACCAAGGCCCTCCTTGAAGTGGATTAGGAATGGGTCTTGTGAATTCCTTTGTGTATTCTATCAATACTTGCAGACTAAAGTCTGATATTGGCAACCGAGATACCACCTGAGATGGGGTTTTAGGATTAGCCCCTGCTCCTGTGCTTGTCTGACCCCCATAAATGACTTTTGCCTTTCCTTAGGGTCCTGATGTCAACATATGTGGCTATTTCTCTCCCTGCATTTCCTCCTCTTCATCTGTCCCATCTCTGCTACCCATAATCCAACAACTGTATGGTGTCCTGTTCTCCCTCTATGTCTAATGAATCCCAATATTTTACTGCTCTAGTAGAAACCCCTGCTATGACACAATCCCCTTTCACTATGGACCCCAAAGCATATCTCAGTTGAAAGTTTTGATTTTTTTAACTTCAGACAGCAGTTACTCGTCTGATAAAGCTATCCGGGTGTTACTCTATGTATTTCCTGCCTTACATAACTGTCAAATGTCTGAATTATCTTGGCTAGCAGCCTAATCTTCTCTGCATCTTTCGATTTTAGTAGTGTAAATTTACCTGTCTCCATCACATGCCAATTTGTGATTAATTGCCCATAAAGGTCATCACAACGTTTTGCTATTATCCATATGCTCAAATTGTGAAAGTGAAACTTAACACTTCTCCACTAGTCTGGCCAGGCTTTCCATATTAATGATTTACAACTCTCTCAGTACTTCAACAAAAGAGAAGGAGAAAGAAAAACAGTGTGAGCTTTCTACAGACTTTTTGTATTGTAGAAAAAACCTGGTTATACTCACACTTCTGAATTAGATCGGAGCTCTCTGAACCTTTATCTGTTGGGACTGAGAAGAAGTCTTTTTTCCATATTTTTCCTAGGAATCACCTCTTCACAGATCTGCTGTCCCGTTGTGCCTTGGAGTGCTCAGTGGAGTCTTGTCAACAGATGTGTCCACCCCTCAAACAATATTGCCTGTTTCTGTGGACTTCTCTCTCTCCCTCTTCTGTATAGCTTCACACACAACATGTGACTGTACCAGCCAGTTACTGCAGTTTCTCAACTGTGCGTCTTGTTGAAGCAGATCTGATCGGGTTTGGGTATCAATTGTTAGAAGTCGTCTCATGTATGTCCTACAGCTTGCAGCAGATAGACACAGGCCTTTAAAATGCTTGCAGCATATAGGAAGTTTATTGGCATCCCTCCATGTTCTAGGAAGTCCTTTAATAAGAGCTTTTTCACACTTACCAGGGTTTATTGCGTTGTACAAAAATACTGCATCCTGTTGCAGAAGCAGTGATAGTCCTATGGAGCTATCATATTAATTGTGGTGTGGCATGGTGTAGCGGGTCCAGTCATGACAATGGAAGAGCTGCAGTGCGTCATGCACATTTAACTTGGAGGTGAGGCATGCTTTCATTATAAAGTATGCCTCGCAGTATGGTTGCAGCGGTAATGTGCAATACAACCTTTTGGGACCATTGTGGTGTGCATCACCAAATGAATGAAGTATGAAAGTCGTATGATGTACTTGATAATCATCATTGCTCGTAACATGCCATAACCTGATCAACTGACAGGACAGACCTAATTTGTGCAGAGCAAGAATTTAAATGCCAGGGCATTTTTTGTTGTTGTTTGTTTTTTTTCAATTACATCAGATGTAATGGTCAGTCTGACCATTACATCCAGGAAACATATTTAGCTCTTACTATAGTCCATTGTAAATAAAATAGTGGGAAAATGGCCACTCACCATTAACTTAATGGAAAGCAAATCCTCTTCTGAATCTTTGCAGATAAAGAACACATCTACAGTATATAGCAAAATCATAATAGAACATCGTCCTGGAATAATGGATATGTATGGATAAACTTATCTTCAAAGACGTCACCTCTATGAAGAGGAAACATATTAGAACCAACCACAGTACATCTGTGCTGTGTATTGAGCATTTTCTCATGCTGGAAATAGTTTTTATAAGAATAATGTCAAGTAACTTCAAATCAACTCACCAAAAAATGATCTAATTACTTATATGACTCCCTCATGATAAATTGCGCCCATCTTTAGAAAAAGCATAAAGATGAAAATTGTCCAACACATGCAATTTTATTAAAGAAAGGGTTGGTGTCCATGACAAAGGACTTCATCTTAGGCACAAAAGTCTATTACACTTGATCAATCAGAATGGCAAGAGATTGGAAAACCAATTATTTGCCAGCTATAATTGGTCTTCCCAGTAGACCATTATGATTTTTAGGTATCTTGGGAAGAAAATATAATAGAGGGTAGTAATAATGATACATAGTAATAAGATAATGTTTTTATTTTGTTTTATCAATCACACTGCCTGCATCAAACCCTTAATTTAATTCAAGTGCTGAACAGGGAATCTGAAATAGACAGAGGGGTAAGACCTGTGACATAATCTCCACTATTTAATAGTTGTATTTAAACGTACTAGGGCTGTGATTTTATCAGCACGTTCTAAGTTAATGTCTTGTTATTATTTTGTTGATCTGATGCCAGTTAAAACATACCACAAAGGTAATTCTGCCCAATAAGCCACAGTAGTGGGATTTTAATGGTGCAGGACAAATTTTGCAAATATTTGTGCCTTGCCTCGGTGTGCTTCCAAAACTTTGAAATGTGCATAAACACAGACAGCATTAAAAGTTTCTGTGTGGTTCAAAAATAGTTAAACAGCTGTGTTACTTTGATCAGATGCAGGGGTGTAGCCAGGCCCCACTGGGCCCCCCTGCAGAAATTCTGAGCGGGCCCCCCGGGGCCATTTTGGGGGGCTGGAGGGGTTGCAGCATGAGGGGAAAGCCATGGCCACACTCGGCGGAGAGGGGGGATGGTCCCCCTCTCCCCCACCTCGGGGCTCTCCCCTCTGCGCTCCCCTCCAGATTAAATTACTGTCTGGGCAGCGGTGGGCAGTGTCTGGGCAGTGGCAGCTACATACCTTCCATGCGCTCCAGCGTGTGTTCCTCTCTCTAGCCTCTGACGTGACTTCCTGTATAAACATGGCTTTCCCCTCATGCTGCGACCCCTCCAGTCCCCCCAAAATGGCCCGTGCGGGCCCCAGGGGCTGGGGGTAACAATAGGGCCTGCAGGAGCAGGGGCTGCAGGCCCTATTGTTACGCCAGTGATCAGAGGTAAAGAATAAAGATGGCCCGAACCTCTGATTTTCGGTACGCGAACCGGGTTCGCAAACTTCCGCAAAAACTCGGTTCGCGCAAACTTCCGCAAACCACAATAGACTTCAATGGGGAGGCGAACTTTGAAAACTAGAAAAATGTATGCTGGCCACAAAAGTGATGGAAAAGATGTTTCAAGGGTTCTAACACCTGGAGGGGGGCATGGCGGAGTGGCATACACGGCAAAAGTCCCGGGGAAAAATCTGGTTTGGACACAAAGCAGCATTTTAAGGGCAGAAATCACATTGAATGCTACATTGCAGGCCTAAAGTGCTTTAAAACTTCTTGCATGTGTATACATCAATCAGGGAGTATAATTAGAGTACTGTTTCCCACTGACACACCAAACTCACTGTGTAACGCACCGCAAACAGCTGTTTGTGTAGTGACGGCCGTGCTGGACTGGTGCGCACTATGGCCAGAGTGCAGGCCATGGCGGTTTTCAAACCCATATGGTCGCCGGGCTGTGGTAGCTCAATGAGTGACTGTCCAGCTGATCAAATTTGGTCTGTCCACAAAAAAGCAACGACCTCATTATCTTGAGTGTGCCCCCCCCCCCGAGACACTCATATAGCCATCGGTCATTGCTCCATTGTGATACGCAAACCCCTTCACCGTGGTAAGGTAATGATCATGAAGGGGAATGGGCACATGTACATGCCTTTTGTTTTGTTGTTGCAGCTGCACTGCAGCCAAAAAATTAGGCAGGCATGTACACGCACCAGAAAAATTATTATAGCTGGGGCTGTGTAGCTGGAGAGGAGATCGCAGCACCAGTAGAGTTGAACTGCCATTCAGCCAAGGAGAAGGAGGAGGACGACAGCAAAGAGGATGTAGCATGAGGAGAGGATGTGGCAGGAGGCCTGCCTGCAAGCCGTGGAGGTGTCACAAGTTGGTCCAATGCACAGCCACGTACTCCCTGCTTGCCATTGGTCACCAGGCTGACTCAATGGGCTGTGTAAGTAATGTACCTGCCATGACCGTACTTGGCAGACCAGGCATCCGTGGTCAGGTGGACCTTTGACCCATCGCTGTGTGCCAGAGATAACACCACTTGCCTCTCAACTTCATGGTACAGTTGGGCAGAGGAGCAGGAACTGCTCAAGGGCAGAGGCGGAGTGGAGGAGGGTGGCTGTGAAGGTGCAAGGGAGAAAGCAGCTGAAGATGCTGCACCTGAAGGAGGAAGAGGAGAGGCTTTTCTTTTGTGTGCTGCTTTTGCTCAGGTGCTCTTTCCATTGCAGTTTGTGCCTTTTCTCCATGTGCCTTCGTAAGGCACTTGTCCCTACATGAGTGTTGGCCTTTCCACGGCTCAATTTTTGGAGGCAGAGAGAACAGATGGCATTGCTCCGATCTGAGGTAGACACATTAAAAAATGTCCAAACCTCTGAGCCCCCCTGGGGTGATGGAACTATGGTGGCATCAACAGCTGACGTTGAAGGGCATGTTTGTTGGCTGTCAATAGGTGGCGATACATGGCACCAGACACTGCCACCAGCTGTTTCTGACAACGAGCTCCCCCTGCTTCTTTCAGGAAGTCGTCTCCTCCTACTCCTCTCTGACTCTCCCTCTGAACTGTCCCCTTGGTCATCTTGTCTCTTAGGAACCCATGTGGGATCCGTATCATCATAATCATCATAATATCCTGCCCAGCTTCGCTTGCCTCAGACACCTCCAAAAATGCAGGTACTTCATCATCCTTCTCCTCACACGTTACGTCCATAGAGTCGCCGCCTAACTCAGATATATGAGGTGCAGAGCCAGCCTTTGGGGGTGGCAAGTGGGGCAATCACCCCAGGCCCCATGCATGAAGAGGCCCCGAACTCTCTGCAGCGGTGCGTAGAGCAGGCAAAGTAGTTAAAAACTCATGTTTCTTCCTCCGATGCTCACAGCTTCATTCCCTTTCCTGTGCCGGCATCTGTGTATTGGTAACAGCACCCCCTGTGGTGACATGCGGTCACGTCATCCCAGGGGGCGCTGTTACCAATACACATATGTCGGGACAGGAAAGAGATGGAAGCTGTGAGCATTGGAGGAAGAAACGTGAGTTTTTAACAACTATGCCCGCTACTTTAGGCGCCTATGTAATATATACTGCGGGCACCTACCTATCTAACCTATACTGGGGGCACCTACTTATCTAAACTATACTGCAGGCACCTACTTATCTAAACTATACTGCAGGCACCTACCTATCTAACCTATACAGAGTGTGTGATTCCACAGTGTGTGCGTGTGCGTGTGTGTGTATCCACAGCATATGTGTCTAGGCCCCGCATATGACACTCGCCCCAGGCCCCGCATACTCTAAGGCCACCTCTGATGAGGTGGTGTAACTTGCTTAGTGCCTTCATCTGGTTGTAACAATAATGGCTGTGAATCAGTTAATTCCCCAACAATTAACTCCTGCAAAGTGTCAAATGCAGTGGATGTGGTGCTTGCAGTAGCGCTGGTGGCCGCGGAAGATGAGGTGTTCTGTGTTAAATAGTCAACCACGTCCTGACAATCTTGGGAGTTGATTGGACATGCCTTCTTCTGAGCACAGTACTTTGGACCAGGGCTACACGAAATCACATCAACACGACCTCGCACAGACCGGCCGGGTGGCCTTCCTCTGGGTCTGCCTCTACCTCTGCCTCTACCTGTTTTGTCCTTTGTGTCCATATCGGGGGGAACACAACAGGTAGTTATATGCAGTGATAGGTATTACAATGTGCACCTGTCACACACAGACAGGTACCAGACAGGCACAGTGACACTGCATGCGCTCAGCTCACGTAGGTAGGTGGGTGGGTGCACTGTGAACAACAGGTAGGTATATGCAGTAATGGGTATTACAATGTGCACCTGTCACACACACAGGTAGTCACTGAATGTGCTGGGCCTGGCAGTGGCACACACACAGTATGAATTATCAAGGCTGTCTATGCAACACAAGTGTCAGTGGGACACACAGAAAACAAAATAGATTACAAGAACAAGATTAGATCTCAAAAGAGCTGTTGTGGGGTGCTATTTTAGCAATAAGATTCAGCAAGGAGCAAGCTAAGAAGCCTACAAGAGCCTAACTAATCTTTCCCTATGAGAGTCTGCAGAGTCTGCAGCAGCAGCAGCAGCTGTCCCTTCTCTATTTACTGCAGGCACACGAGTGAGTAAAATGGCCGGTGATGCCTGCCTTTTATAAGGGGGGAGTGGCTCCAGGAGGGAGTGTAGCCTGGTTGGCTACAATGTGCCTGCTGACTGTGATGTAGAGGATCAAAGTTGACCCTTATGGTGCATTATGGGGGCAAACCGTACTTCCGGAAAAGTTTGCGTTTGTCCGCGAATCGCGATCGCGAACCCTGGAAGTTTGCCGGGAACCGTTCGCTGGCGAACTGTTCGGGCCATCTCTAGTGAAGAATTCAGCATGCACCATAACGTCAGACTGTCTTTTGTTAACAGCTCTAAATGTTATTCTTTGCATGAGAAAGAGTGAACGTCTTTTGGTGGTCCCTCTGGTTTCCTCTGTGCAAGTGTCCTGTAGGGGAGATTGGAACAACTGTTGAAACATAGCCATATCTGTTTCTGTGTAGGAAGGTGGTGCTACAGAGTTGGATCCTTCTTAGTTTACCAGTAAAAGTCCAATTTTTTAGAAGGGAGCACTTCACAACACGCTATCCCCCCCAAAAAAAAGTCAGTCAAAAATGCACTATTCTACCTGGTATTTTAATAGCACTTGCATAATGGCATTAGTAATCCACCACAACACAGACTCACCAGATCAAAAGACCTATACGTAGGTCAGCATGCACTTTTGGACACTGGGCTGTCCCCCACCTCAATGGCAACAAAGCAGAGGGGATACAGATCCTCATCAATAGTTCAAAATCCAGGTTGGGTACGTCAGTACCTCAAAGCAAGAAAAGCCTTCGATAGTGTAAACTCATACAGTATATTTATGAATGTATAATACTCTTCATGTGTAATGACACAGATGATCCAACACCACACCCGATCTATACAGACTCACCGGACAACAAGACTTAGGCGTAGGTCAGCACACAACTTGGGACACTAGGCTATCCCCCACCTCACTGGTTACACCGCAATCACTGGTCTTCTGCTGTGTTATCCTCTTCATGTCATATAGAATCAAAAGTTTATTGCAGCATTACCTCAAACTAAAAAGCCTCTAATTTTGTAAACCATCACATTTTATTGACGCTATAAAAGTTGTGCACTTACAAATTCTATGGGAATAAAAATGTATAGAGTTTTTTGTGAATGAGCTCTCCTTCATATGCTAGGCATTGAATGGCTCTGCTGAAAGTCTCCCTATGTGGTCGACATGCTACGACCTCTGGGACCATGGACTGACTCTCACTTCCACATTCAGAGCTGCCCAATATGTTTTGTCATGAATGACTCATGAATGACTCTTCAGGCAAGCCACATATTCATGTGTGAACTAGCCCATTGATTGACATGGTTCTCAGTTTACCTATGCAAAAAATGCAAAGTAAGGGCTTGTTCACACCATGAGCACTTTGAGATTTTTTTTAAGTGCTAGCATTCTTAAGAAGGATTTAAAAGCGCTTGTGCAATGAATTTTAATGTGAGTGTTCTCACATGAGCATTGAGCTTTCTTTCCAATTGCAAACACAGGTCCTGCACCGTTTTCTAAGTGTTTGCGCTTCAATGCAAGGTATAAGAAAATTAAAAAAGTGCTTGAATAAGCGATTTAGTGAGAGCTTTTCATTAGAAAGTACATTAAAGATATTCAGTTCCAGGTCAAAGAGTTCACTTCCTGATTGTCAGGAGAAAGAAAAGCTCAAATCGACAAACATAAGCGCTTACAAAAGCACTTAAAAATCGCAAATCACTCAAAAACGCCAGGAAAATTGATTAAAAAGGGCTCAGAAGAGCGCTCAGTGCTTGATTTATAATGTGAACAAAGCCAAAAACAGACAAGTGTGAATCCAGCCTAAGCAAGGTTAGGGGAACACAGAAGGCTATAAATTAAAGGATATGCATCTAGCTCTCAAAGCTGCATAACGTTCCCCTTTCCAATTGCTTTACATAATGCCTTTCCTTATTTATTTTTTATACAACAATGCATTTTTCAGACATTTGATGGTTTCCCTGTGTCACTGGTATGCACTTGGCTGCTGCAGTTGCTCTCCAGAGCGAAGGAACAAACCACCACTATTTTTCTCTTTTTGATTTCAGTGGTGATCATATTTGGGATGTACCAAACGCTAAATATTTTGCCCTGTTTTGTGGAACATCACTCAAGCATAGCATAGCTACTTCTTAAGCAATCACAATTACACTGTACTAGTGGTCAGATCTTCATCCGAAGACATTTCACATCAGTTTAGGATAAATACTCTAAGCTGTAATGTGATCTGTGGCATGAAGTCTGTAGCTTTGGTCCGGTACAATTTTTATCTTGATAAATAACCAGTGTTGTCCTGGTTCAAATTAACATTTTGAGCTGCAAAGCAATGGCTAGCTAACAACAGATTTTCATAAAAACAGGATACTGCCAACTATGACCCGTTTTAAAATGTTGGCATAAATCACAATTCACTTCCTCAAAAGGGTCATTGCTTCCAGTATCACTGGTGCAAATACAGACACACAGAGGTTAACAAACTGTTTTCTCACATAGTTACTCCCATTTATAATGGGAAAAAGTAGATTGATTCAGAGTAGGGTACGCGCATTCACTATCCATCAAAATAATCACATCTAGACAGCTGGTGACAAATTACTGTGATAGATAATAGATATTACTATGTACTGCTATCTAGAGTCATGGCCTCTAAAAATGATTAGAGTGACTTACTGCTGAAGACAAAGAGACAAACATGGGGGGTGTTATGTAAACAGTTGCCACCTAACGTAACACATGATTTTCTGAATGTGCAGTACAATGCAATGTGTCATTAAATATTCCAAGGTGGAAAAATAAATAGTAATGAGAAACTTAAAAAGCAGTGATAGAACAATTGGAAATAATATTGATAGGTCATGGTTATTTCTGTAAACGTTAGTTCTGCAGTCTGCAATCAGACCTTCTTCACATTGTAAATCTGCATCAGTATCACCATTTGTCCATTATTAATTACCTAATGCAACTGGGAATACACAATGAGTTTTTTTGGCAGATAAATGGTTCGATAGATTTTGATTGTTTTTCTGATCAATTTCCTCATAGAAGTAAATGGAAATCAATCAAAAAAATGACCAGAAAATCGAACGGCCAGTTAATCTGTGGAAAAAACTCATCGTGTATTCCCAGCATTAGTCTCCCAACAAAAAATGCAATAGTTTTCTAAGGAGCTCAAGGTGTCGAACAATAAATAGGAAAATGTTCAACCAAGGCTCATTTCACACTATGGAGATTATGTTGCAATGTGACTGTTCTTCAATAGCATCGCAACATGTCCAAAAGTCACATCGTACATCAACGGTGCTATGCGACCATACAGTACAATGAAAGTATGCCTCACTGCCACTGTAAACACACACCATACAGTACAATGAAAGTATGCCTCACTGCCACTGTAAACACACATTACCCAGTAAATGCATGCAGTGCAATATCCTGACAGAGCTCCCCTCATTGCACTTCAATCAATGTGATACCCCCATAGGAATATCATTGCATCTGACTTATGATGCAATTATATTGTTTTAACACAATGGACATAGTGTAAAAGGACCATATGAGCAAGGAAAAAAAATATGGTGTGATACATACATACAAACATTGTATGCCCTCCTTAGTAGTAATTGTATCTGTGGCCCTCCAGCTGCCTCTGTCCTCCATAGTGTAAACAATTTCTGTGGCCATCCAGCTGCAACAGTCCTCCACAGTGGCAATAGTTTCTGTGGCCATCCAGCTACCCCTGTCCTCCATAGTGATCATAGTTTCTGGGGCCATCCAGTCGCCTCTGTCCTCCATAGTGGCAATACAATATGTGGCCATCTAGCTGTCTCTGTCCTCCATAGTGGCAATATTACCTGTGGCCATCCAGCTGCCTCTGTCCTCCATAGTGGCAATACAATATGTGGCCATCTAGCTGTCTCTGTCCTCCATAGTGGCAATATTACCTGTGGCCATCCAGCTGCCTCTGTCCTCCATAGTGGCAATAGTTGTTGTGGACATCCTGCTGCCACTGCCCTCCATAGTGGCAACAGTTACTGTGGCCATCCAGTTGCTGCTATTCTCCATAGTGGCATCACTTTCTGTAGCTATCCAGCTGCCTCTGTCCTCCATAGTGACAATAATTTATGTGGTCATCCAGCTGCCCCTCTCTTCCGTAGTGGCAATAGTTTTTCTGGCCATACAACTACCTCTATCCTCCATACCGGCAATCGTTTCTGTGGCCATCCAGCTGCCTCTATCCTCCATAGTGGCAATAGTTTCTGTGGCCATCCAGCTGCCTCTATCCTCCATAGTGCCAATATTTTCTGTGGTTTACCAGCTGCCTCTATCCTCCATAGTGCCAATATTTTCTGTGGGTATCCAGCTGCCTCTATCCTCCATAGTGCCAATATTTTCTGCGGCTATCCAGCTGCCTCTATCCTTCATAGTGGCAAGTTTATGTGGCCACACTAGTTTCTGTGGCTTTGTCCGCTAGCTTAGTCTTCCATAGTGACAATAGTTTCTGTGACCATTCAGCTGCCTTTATCCTTCATAGTGGCAAGTTTATGTGGCCATCCATCTGCCTCTGTGCACCATAGTGACAATAGTTTCTGTGGCTTTTCAGCTGCCTGAATCCTCCACAGTGACAATAATTTCTGTAGCTTTCCAGCTGCATTTGCTCTACATTGTGACCATAGTTTCTGTGGTCATCCAGCTGCCCCATAGTGGCAATAGTATCTGTTATCATGCACCTGCCTCTGTCCTCCAAAGTGGCAATAGTATCTGTGGCTATCCATCTGCCTCTGTCATCCATAGTGGCAATGGTTTCTGTGGCCATATCGTGCAGCCTATGTGTGCTGCATGCTCTTTAACAGCTTTGCTAACAATATGAGTATATATGTGCTGGAAATATGATTGCAAATATCTTTTGAAGGAGTAATCCTTTATGTATCATAAATCAGTGTGTTGCTAGACTAATTCATGAGGAAAATAATCATCAGGATTGTTTTCCTAATCAATAAGAGTGCATTTTATATATCTAGCAGTCATTGATATATATATATATCTATATATATATATATATATATATATATATATATATACACATCTTTATCATACTGCTCATTTCTTTTTGAGCAACTTTCTGAAATCAAAGTCTGCTTTATATCAATAGAGAACAAACATGAGCAGCAATATGGATGTCCTGTGCACAGTATATTTATAATTCAGATTTGCAGTTATGCTGTGCAGCCACATTACACCTATCACAAGGCTGTTACAAATAAACACAGAAAAGCTGAATTAACTGCAGTCTTACTTAAGAGTCTATGCTGGATGCTTGTCAGAATTCATTCTGTGTAACCCTCTGTTAAAGTTCATGATTAACAAGTGGAAGTTGTCCTCATAGCTATGTCTGCCTTCATTTGGCACATGGCTGCACTCCTGCATTGGTGCAGATGCAAGAGTGACACTAAAAGGCGCTATATCGGTACATTCACTAACCAAAGTAAGGACACTAACAAGACCCACTGGCGCACGGATGGGGGGTGTTCCGGGTGTCTAGAACACCCCTCTGCACCGAGACCGGAAGTGGGGATGCCGTATGTGTGTGCGGCCGGGCGGAGGATCCGAGGGTCTGACTGGCAGCATGAGCAGGGGCATGCGAGCCCTCACGCTGCGGGGGCCTCGCTTGCTGCTGGCGGCGGGCAGCGGGCGTACAGGCACCAGAGCTGCTTCTATCTACATCCTGTCCCGGCCGGTGTCTGTCGTTATGGTAACAGCGCCCCCTGTGATGACGTAACCGCATGTCATCACAGGGGGAGCTCTTACCGATGCGACGCGCGCCGGGAGAGGATGAAGATAGAAGCTGCGTGCAGAATGAAGACAGGTAAGTGGAAACGCCTCTCTCCCCGCTCCCCCCGCCTACCTATCTAATCTATTCTGCGCATATACCAATCTAACTTATACTGGGGGGCATATACCTATCTAATCTATACTGGGGGGCATATACCTATCTAATCTATACTGGGGGGCATATACCTATCTAATCTATACTGGGGGGCATATACCTATCTAATCTATACTGGGCATATACTGTACTTATCTAATCTATACTGGGGGGCATATACCTATCTAATCTATACTGGGGGGCATATACCTATCTAATCTATACTGGGCCTATACTTATCTAATCTATACTGGGGGACATATACCTATCTAATCTATACTGCGGACATATACCTATTTAAGCTATACTGCGGACATATACCTATCTAAGCTATACTTCGGACATATACCTATCTAAGCTATACTGCGGACATATACCTATCTAAGCTATACTGGGGGCAACTATATGGGCTACCTATACTGGGGGGGGGACCTATAGCTGGCTACCTATACTGCGGGCACCTATACCTGTTTCCACGTTGGGGGCGCATTTTACGCCCTCACCCTGGGTGCAATTTAGCCTAGAAACTGCTAGTATTTGGCTCCACCCACACCATGTTTTGGCCACGCCCACACGCCACTTTCAGGAATCCCCCCCTTGGAAATCCTGGATTTGCCCCTGAGACCAAATAGGAAACTTGCACAGAATGAATTTCAGCAAGCATTTACTGATGAACTGAACAGAATGTAAAAATTCAGGAAAAAAAGGCATCAATTTAAAATAATTTCTAAGCTAAATACTCACCACCCGACACAGGAAGATGGATCCAGCGCCATCTCCCTGATGACGAGCATTCCACAATCCATCTTTTAGCAGGAGGTGGGTACACATGACGTCACACGACGGGCGTGAATGAGAAGTCAAGCGATCATGGTACTTTACACAGAGTTGTTGGGGATCTTAAAGATCCAATCCATCATCGCTAATTGTTGTTTGCGTGATAGCACGCCTGTCGCCTGTATCCACATCAGCAAAATCGCGTTGTGTGGACGGGTCTTAAGAAAGCTCTTTTCCTAAATTTGCATCCTTTAGACAGACTGAACAACATGGCTTCATGCTTTGTTTTCTGTTCGGCTCTCACTAATGTGTCCTGACCATGACACTGTTGCTTCATCCGAATTTGGGTACGTAAAATATGCCCGCTCATTACAATTAAGCTGGAACATGATATACCAAATTGCTTCTTTAGAAACCAATTCAAATGTTCCATTGACTGTCTAATCAGCCAAAGAAGTCAATTTAATTACTAAATCACAAACTGAAAATTGAAAAGCTAATGAATTTCAAACTATTAGATTTGTCTCTTTTCTAAGAAAGGAGAGCATGTGGATTGTAGCTAATGCATAATGGATACAGATCTATAATAGTCACCATATTTTATTTGTTCCACTTGTCTACAGTTATCAAATTTATCCATATTCCTGCTGTTGAGAGAACAGAAGCAAAACATGTTAATGTTCAGTTAAAGTTATTAAGCGTCTTGATCTTTAATCTCATCTGGAATCAGTAGCTTAACCCAGCTGGCAGAGTAACATATATCTTAAGGACATAATAAAAAAGATTATGCGACGGGACAAATCTGTGCCGATAAAAATAATAACAGCTAATCAGTTCAGTAATCCTGATTTAAAAACAAACAATGCATATGCTGGGAGAAATCAATAGCATGTAATAGTTTCACTGCTGGCTCCAGTCCTATAGCCTAAATTGAAAATCTTGATGTTTCATTTACTTGTCTCATAATGAAATCATTATTTTTTTTTTTTTTAATCAGAAGTGATTGATTCTGTAACATGCATGCAAGTCAACAGAAAAAGTAAAGAGCTTAGGAAAATGCCCCCCATCTCTACCACTTTTTTTTTAAAGGACCACTCCAGCAAAAAAAAAAAAAAAAAGAGCAGTTAAAATCTGACAGAACTGACATGTTTTCGACTAGTCCATCTCCTCATGGGGAATTCTCAGGGCCTATTTCCACTACACGCAGATTGGATGCAGAATGGATACAGAAAAACTGACTCCAATGAATGCCTATGGGAAAATCTGCATCAGAAAAATTGTGTTTAGTGGAAACAGGCATTTCTAGGCATTCGTTGGAGTCCGTTTTTCTGCATCCATTCTGCATCCAATCTGCGTGTAGTGGAAACAGGCCCTCAGGGTTTCCTTTGTTTTCAAACGCATTTCTAAACAGCAGTTTAACTGCCAAAATAGTAAGATAACAGCCAGCCTCCCTAATCACTTGCACACTATTTTGGCAGTTAGACTTAGCAACTGCTGTTCAGGAAATACATTTGAAAACAAAGAAAACCCTGAGGCAGGGGTCACACTTACCGGCTTTCGTACGCGTTTTCTGCACAGAAAAACTGACTTCAACTGAGAGCTCATGTTAATCAATAAGCAAGGTCACACTTAAATGCAGATTTCGCATGCAGAAAAAAAACTGACATCTTGCGCAATTTGTCAGTTTTCTCTATAAATTACATTAGGTGCTGTAAGGCAGGGGTCACATTTGCCTTTCAGTTTTCTGCAAAGTGTAGAAACTGAAAGACAAGTATGACCCCTGCCTGAGAGTCCCCCATGAGGAGATGGACTAGTCCAAAACCTGTCGGTTCTGCCAGATTTTAGAGGACCACTATTGCGGAAAAAAAATAGGCAGTTAAAATTTGAAAGAACTGACAGGTTTTTGGCCAGTCCATCTCCTCATGGGGGATTCTCAGGGTTTTCTTTGTTTTTCAACAGCATTTCCTGAACAGCAATTTAACTGCCAAAATAGTAAGATACCAGCCGGCCTCCCTACTCACTTGTACACTATTTTATCAGTTAGACTTTTTAACTGACAAAATAGTACACTTCTCACTGAAAATGCACTATCAATTACTTTTTTCTATGTCCCTATCACTTACAGTAGGCAGTGAAAATCTGACAGATCTGTCAGGTTTTGAACTACTCCATCTCTTCATAGAGGATTCTCGGTATTTCTTTACTTTCAATAAAAAAAAACACTCACTGAACGGCATTTGCTCAGCCCAACTGCCATAATTATGTGCAAATGGGTAGGGCAGTGCTTTAATAAATAATATAGATAATAATGAGAATCCCCATGAGGAGATGGACTAGTCAAACATCTGTCAGATCTGTCAACTCTTTACTACTTACTGTAGTGACAGCAATGTTAGAAAAAAGTAATTTATAGTACAGTTTAGTCTGAGAGGATGGAATATTTTATATGTGTGTATTTATAATTTACTTTTGTTTTGCAATAGTGATTCTTTTAGACAGCATAATGAATGCTAACCTCCTGTGAAGGTATTTCAGAATGATTCACAGAGTGTGGTGCTGAGATCTGTTTGTTCCTTCTTAAAATGTGATATCAGGGCTATTAATGCTGACTTCCCATTTTGTGGCAGATTGGTGTTATTATCTTGCTTTTCCCCAAACACTCCCCTTTATTACTCTGCAGTGACCAACAATAACTTGTATGTTTTTAATACATTGTAAATCTGTAATGGTTTGGCTAATAGAGGAAATGTCTAGTAATTATAAGCTTTCATTATTTCCTAACAGAATTCAATGACCACTTTGGGGGAAAGATATTTGATCATATCTAAACTATAGAGCACACATAAAAGCTGTATGTTGGGAATAATTGAACATTGTTAATGCTATTTCACATCAAGCTACTGTTCATATTTGTCATGTTATTAAAAATTAGTTAATTTAACACTTTAACGCGTAAGAGAACATTATAGGTTTAGGTTAATTTATATATTAAAACTATGAGAGCCTTTCAGTTTAGTTAATCCTTTAAAAAGATTGTGTTAGAATTTATTCAATTAAACTAAGCACCACACTTGAAAAAACATCCACATAGCTGTGTTTAGCTTCCTCGTGCATTTTTAAGCCATAGGAAGTTGAGAGACTTTCCCGTGATCTTAGACTATTTAGGTCTCTCCAGTCCGGCAGGAATGAATACTTTCGCACTTGTTTCACCATAATTTCACATAGCCAGATATCATGTATACATTTTTATACAAGATATTGGCCTCAATTCACTAAGATCATGCTGGAGATAATAAGGCAAGAGAAAACTTACCTCCACATAAGAGAGAGTTATCTTATCTCTTTATGCCTTAAGTTACCTCCTCTGTAGTTAAGTTACCTCCTCTGTAGTTATTTTACCTCCTCTGTAGTTAATTTACCTCCTCTGTAGTTATTTTCACATGCAGTTAATAAACAGCCTGTCTTTAACTCTGGAGTTATTTTAAGGATTGAAGAGTTAACTTAAAGACAGAAGAGTTAACTTTAGGTTTGCCTGAGGTAAAATGTTTCCTGAATACTACATGCCTTATCACCATGGTAACAACTCTAGAAGAGTTATTAAAGACAGGAGATAAGCTTAGTGAATTGAGGCCATACTTTATTTTCTATGCATTTTTTAGGGAAAAACCTGGAAAAAATACACTATTTCTCCAATTCCACCCCCATGGTTTTAAAATATACAATGCCACCGTAAATAAAACTCACACATTTTATTTGCACATTTGTCCTGGTTATTGCAATTATGTATAATGTATGGTGACAATATATTATTTGGAATAAATGAGTATTTGCTCTGTCATGTGTTCTTTTTGTACCCATCAATAATTACAAGTTCATAGTTGCTAAAATAATAGTAATATAGCCTCTATATATATATATATATATACATTTAGAAATTTCAGACCCTAAGGTAACTATTTATGTTTCATTTTATGTTTTTTTTAATCTTGATTTTTTTTTAAGTGTTTGTGTTTTGTAAGTATGGGGGGGGGGGAGGTGTTAATAAGGTTTTAATAATTAAATGTATTTATTTTTTTCTTTAATGATATTTTTGGGCAACTAGATGGCATTAAACACTCTCCTGGAAGTTACCAGGAAGTGTTCAATTTATTTTTTTACAATGAGTTTACTTTCACTTTGATTCGAGGCATGTTCATTCATTATCACCACTTCAATCGGCCCCGGGAAATGCTTCAATTGGCTCCTATACGAATCCCCCCCTCATTCGCGGCTGTCGGGTAAGAGCTGTCGTGTGCATGCCTCTCCATGAAATTACAGAATGCACCTGTACCTCCTAATCGGGGTAAAGAGGCACAAACTGGACACGCATATATGTCCAGTCTGTTTGAAGTAGTTAACCAGTAATGCAAACATGAGTGTGCATCCTTGGCTCCCTTTTAGTGGTAAATCCAACAGATGTCTGCAAACTGCTGTCAGTATGTTCTTTAATGGCAACAGCATAAAGCATACGTGTTCCCTTTTAGACTATACTTTGCTAATTTACCCGCAGACTACACTTTGCGAATTTACTCGCAGAACTAATTGGATTTCCATAAATTTTAATTATTATTTTTTTCATAAGAGTTATCATGCTCTGGCTAATCATTTAGAGCATAGAGAAAGTTCTGAGTTTAGTTCCAATTTAAAGGATACATGAGGCCAAAAAAATTAACCACTTCCTGACCGCCTAACGCACAGAGGCGGCCGGGAAGTGGACCCCGCAAGGACCGCTGTATAGACGAGAGGCGGCGGTCCTTGTAAGGGCATGGGCGGAGCGATCGCGTCATCCGTGACGCGATCCTCCGCCGGCGCCTCTCTCCACTCACCCGCCGCAACATGCCGCTGGCCATACGGAAGCGCCGGTGGGATGTTAACCCCGCGATCGCCGCATACAAAGTGTATAATACACTTTGTAATGTTTACAAAGTGTATTACACAGGCTGCCTCCTGCCCTGGTGGTCCCAGTGTCCGAGGGACCACCAGGGCAGGCTGCAGCCACCCTATGTCGCACCCAAGCACACTGATTTCTCCCCCCCCTGCCCTAGATTGCCCACAGCACCCCTCAGACCCCCCCTGCCCACCCCCCAGGCCCCTGTTTGCACCCAATCACCCCCCTAATCACCCATCAATCACTCCCTGTCACTATCTGTAAACGCAATATTTTTTTATCCCCCCCCTGCCCCCTTCCCCCTCCTGATCACCCCCCCACCCCTCAGATTCTCCCCAGACCCCCCCCTCCCTGTGTACTGTATGCATCTATCCCCCTGATCACCTGTCAATCACCTGTCAATCACCCATCAATCACCCATCAATCACCCCCTGTCACTGCCACCCATCAATCAGCCCCTAACCTGCCCCTTGCGGGCAATCTGATCACCCACCCACACCAATAGATCGCCCACAGATCCGACGTCAGATCACCTCCCAAGTGCAGTGTTTACATCTGTTATCTACCCTAAACACCCACTAATTACCAATCAATCACCCATCAATCACCCCCTATCACCACCTGTCACTGTTACCCATCAGATCAGACCCTAATCTGCCCCTTGCGGGCACCCAATCACCCGCCTACACGTCTCAGATTGCCCTCAGACCCCCCTTATCAATTCGCCAGTGCAATATTTACATCTGTGCTTCCCTGTAATAACCCACTGATCACCTGTCAATCACCTGTCAATCACCCATCAATCACCCCCTGTCACTGCCACCCATAAATCACCCCCTGGCACTGCCACCCATGAGTATTTGCTCTGTCATGTGTTCTTTTTGTACCCATCAATAATTACAAGTTCATAGTTGCTAAAATAATAGTAATATAGCCTCTATATATATATATATATATACATTTAGACATTTCAGACCCTAAGGTAACTATTTATGTTTCATTTTATGTTTTTTTTAATCTTGATTTTTTTTAAGTGTTTGTGTTTTGTAAGTATGGGGGGGGGGGGAGGTGTTAATAAGGTTTTAATAATTAAATGTATTTATTTTTTTCTTTAATTATATTTTTTGGCCACTAGATGGCATTAAACACTCTCCTGGAAGTTACCAGGAAGTGTTCAATTTATTTTTTTACAATGAGTTTACTTTCACTTTGATTCGAGGCATGTTCATTCATTATCACCACTTCAATCGGCCCCGGGAAATGCTTCAATTGGCTCCTTCACGAATCCCCCCCTCATTCGCGGCTGTCGGGTAAGAGCTGTCGTGACACGCATATATGTCCAGTCTGTTTGAAGTAGTTAACCAGTAATGCAAACATGAGTGTGCATCCTTGGCTCCCTTTTAGTGGTAAATCCAACAGATGTCTGCAAACTGCTGTCAGTATGTTCTTTAATGGCAACAGCATAAAGCATACGTGTTCCCTTTTAGACTATACTTTGCTAATTTACCCGCAGACTACACTTTGCGAATTTACTCGCAGAACTAATTGGATTTCCATAAATTTTAATTATTATTTTTTTCATAAGAGTTATCATGCTCTGGCTAATCATTTAGAGCATAGAGAAAGTTCTGAGTTTAGTTCCAATTTAAAGGATACATGAGGCCAAAAAAATTAACCACTTCCTGACCGCCTAACGCACAGAGGCGGCCGGGAAGTGGACCCCGCAAGGACCGCTGTATAGACGAGAGGCGGCGGTCCTTGTAAGGGCATGGGCGGAGCGATCGCGTCATCCGTGACGCGATCCTCCGCCGGCGCCTCTCTCCACTTACCCGCCGCAACATCCCGCTGGCCATACGGAAGCGCCGGCGGGATGTTAACCTCACGATCGCCGCATACAAAGTGTATAATACACTTTGTAATGTTTACAAAGTGTATTATACAGGCTGCCTCCTGCCCTGGTGGTCCCAGTGTCCGAGGGACCACCAGGGCAGGCTGCAGCCACCCTATGTCGCACCCAAGCACACTGATTTCTCCCCCCCCTGCCCTAGATCGCCCACAGCACCCCTCAGACCCCCCCTGCCCACCCCCCAGGCCCCTGTTTGCACCCAATCACCCCCCTAATCACCCATCAATCACTCCCTGTCACTATCTGTAAACGCTATTTTTTTTTATCCCCCCCCTGCCCCCTTCTCCCTCCTGATCACCCCCACCCCTCAGATTCTCTACAGACCCCCCCCCAGACCCCCCCCCCCCTCCCTGTGTACTGTATGCATCTATCCCCCTGATCACCTGTCAATCACCTGTCAATCACCCATCAATCACCCATCAATCACCCCCTGTCACTGCCACCCATCAATCAGCCCCTAACCTGCCCCTTGCGGGCAATCTGATCACCCACCCACACCAATAGATCGCCCACAGATCCGGCGTCAGATCACCTCCCAAGTGCAGTGTTTACATCTGTTATCTACCCTAAACACCCACTAATTACCAATCAATCACCCATCAATCACCCCCTATCACCACCTGTCACTGTTAACCATCAGATCAGACCCTAATCTGCCCCTTGCGGGCACCCAATCACCCGCCTACACGTCTAAGATTGCCCTCAGACCCCCCCTTATCAATTCGCCAGTGCAATATTTACATCTGTGCTTCCCTGTAATAACCCACTGATCACCTGTCAATCACCTGTCAATCACCCATCAATCACCCCCTGGCACTGCCACCCATCAATCTGCCCCTTGCGGGCAATCTGATCACCCACCCACACCAATAGATCGCCCGCAGATCCGACATCAGATCACCTCCCAAGTGCAGTGTTTACATCTGTTATCTACCCTAAACACCCACTAATTACCCATCAATCACCCCCTATCACCACCTGTCACTGTTACCCATCAGATCAGACCCTAATCTGCCCCTTGCGGGCACCCAATCACCCGCCTACACGTCTCAGATTGCCCTCAGACCCCCCCTTATCAATTCGCCAGTGCATTAGTTACATCTGTGCTTCCCTGTAATAACCCACTGATCACCTGTCAATCACCTGTCAATCACCCATAAATCACCCCCTGTCACTGCCACCCATCAATCACCCCCTGGCACTGCCACCCATCAATCACCCCCTGTCACTGCCACTCATCAATCAGCCCCTAACCTGCCCCTTGCGGGCAATCTGATCACCCACCCACACCAATAGTTCGCCCGCAGATCCGACGTCAGATCACCTCCCAAGTGCAGTGTTTATATCTGTTCTCTACCCTAAACACCCACTAATTACCCATCAATCACCCCCTGTCACTGCTACCTATCAGATTAGACCCCTATCTGCCCCTAGGGCACTCAATCACCCGCCCACACCCTCAGAATGCCCTCAGGCCCCAGCCCTGATCACCTCGCCAGTGCATTGCTTGGATCTATTCCCCCCTCTAATCACACCTTGAGACACCCATCAATCACCTCCCGTCACCCCCTAGCACACCTACCCATCAGATCAGGCCCTAATTTGCCCCGTGTGGGCTCCTGATCACTCGGCCAAACCCTCAGATCCCCCTCAGACCCCCTTCCGATCACCTCCCCAGTGCATTGATTGCATCTATTTTCCCCTCTAACCACCCCCTGAGACACCCATCAATCACCTCCTGTCACCCCCCTAGCACTCCTATCCATCAGATCAGGCCCAATACAACCTGTCATCTAAAAGGCCACCCTGCATATGACCGGTTCCACAAAATTCGCCCCCTCATAGACCACCTGTCATCAAAATTTGCAGATGCTTATACCACTGAACAGTCATTTTTAGACATTTGGTTTCCAGACTACTCACGGTTTTGGGCCCGTAAAATGCCAGGGCGGTATAGGAACCCCACAAACTGACCCCATTTTAGAAAAAAGATACCCCAATGTATTCTGTTAGGTGTATGACGAGTTCATAGAAGATTTAATTTTTTGTCAAAAGTTAGCGGAAATTGATTTTTATTTTTTCACAAAGTGTCATTTTTCACTAACTTGTGACAAAAAATAAAATCTTTTATGAACTCGCCATACACCTAACGGAATACCTTGGGGTGTCTTCTTTCTATAATGGGGTCACTTGTGGGGTTCCTATACTGCCCTGGCATTTTAGGGGCCCTAAACCGTGAGGAGTAGTCTAGAAAACAAATGCCTCAAAATGACCTGTGATTAGGACGTTGGGCCCCTTAGCGCACCTAGGCTGCAAAAAAGTGTCACACGTGGTATCACCGTACTCAGGAGAAATAGTATAATGTGTTTTGGGGTGTATTTTTACACATATCCATGCTGGGTGGGGGAAATCTCTCTGTAAATGGACAATTGTGTGTAAACAAAATCAAACAATTGTCATTTACAGAGATATTTCTCCCACCCAGCATGGGTATGTGTAAAAATACACCCCAAAACACATTATACTACTTCTCCTGAGTACGGCGGTACCACATATGTGGCACTTTTTTACACCCTAAGTACGCTAAGGGGCCCAAAGTCCAATGAGTACCTTTAGGATTTCACAGGTCATTTTGCGACGTTTGGTTTCAAGACTACTCCTCACGGTTTAGGGCCCCTAAAATGCCAGGGCAGTATAGGAACCCCACAAATGACCCCATTCTAGAAAGAAGACACCCAAACGTATTCCGTTAGGAGTATGGTGAGTTCATAGAAGATTTTATTTTTTGTCACAAGTTAGCGGAAAATGACACTTTGTGAAAAAAAACAATTAAAATCAATTTCCGCTAACTTGTGACAAAAAAATAAAAACTTCTATGAACTCACCATACTCCTAACGGAATACGTTTGGGTGTCTTCTTTCTAGAATGGGGTCATTTGTGGGGTTCCTATACTGCCCTGGCATTTTAGGGGCCCTAAACCGTGAGGAGTAGTCTTGAAACAAAAATGACCTGTGAAATCCTAAAGGTACTCATTGGACTTTGGGCCCCTTAGCGCAGTTAGGCTGCAAAAAAGTGCCAATCATGTGGTATTGCCGTACTCGGGAGAAGTAGTATAATGTGTTTTGGGGTGTATTTTTACACATACTCATGCTGGGTGGGAGAAATACCTCTGTAAATTACAATCTTTTGATTTTTTTACACACAATTGTCCATTTACAGAGTTATTTCTCCCACCCAGCATGGGTATGTGTAAAAATACACCCCAAAACCCATTGTACTACTTCACCCGAGTACAGCGATACCACATGTGTGGCACTTTTTTGCACCCTAACTGCGCTAAGGGGCCCAAAGTCCAATGAGTACCTTTAGGATTTCACAGGTCATTTTGAGAAATTTTGTTTCAAGACTACTCCTCACGGTTCAGGGCCCCTAAAATGCCAGGACAGTATTGGAACCCCCACAAATGACTCCATTTTAGAAAGAAGACACCCCAAGGTATTCTGTTAGTAGTACGGTGAGTTCATAGAAGATTTTATTTTTTGTCACAAGTTAGCGGAAATTAATTTTTATTGTTTTTTTTCACAAAGTGTCATTTTCCGCTAACTTGTGACAAAAAATAAAATCTTCTATGAACTCACCATACTACTAACGGAATACCTTGGGGTGTCTTCTTTCTAAAATGGGGTCATATGTGGGGTTCCTATACTGTCCTGGCATTTTAGGGGCCCTAAACCGTGAGGAGTAGTCTTGAAACGAAATTTCTCAAAATGACCTGTGAAATCCTAAAGGTACTCATTGGACTTTGGGCCCCTTACCGCAGTTAGGGTGCAAAAAAGTGCCACACATGTGGTATCACCGTACTCAGGAGAAGTAGTATAATGTGTTTTGGGGTGTATTTTTACACATACCCATGCTGAGTGGGAGAAATATCTCTGTAAATTGACAATTGTGTGTAAAAAAAATTAAAAAATTGTCATTTACAGAGATATTTCTCCCACCGAGCATCGGTATGTGTAAAAATACACCCCAAAACACATTATACTACTTCTCCTGAGTACGGCAATACCACATGTGTGGCACTTTTTTGCAGCCTAACTGCGCTAAGGGGTCCAAAGTCCAATGAGCACCTTTAGGCTTTACAGGGGTGCTTACAAATTAGCACCCCCAAAATGCGAGGACAGTAAACACACCCCACAAATGACCCCATTTTGGAAAGTAGACCCTTCAAGGTATTAAGAGAGGGGCATGGTGAGTCTGTGGCAGATTTCATTTTTTTTTTGTCGCAAGTTAGAAGAAATGGAAACTTTTTTTTTTTTGTCACAAAGTGTCATTTTCCGCTTACTTGTGACAAAAATTAATATCTTCTATGAACTCACCATGCCTCTCAGTGAATACTTTGGGATGTCTTCTTTCCAAAATGGGGTCATTTGGGGGGTATTTATACTATCCTGGAATTCTAGCCCCTCATGAAACATGTCAGGTGGTCAGAAAAGTCATAGATGCTTGAAAATGGGAAAATTCACTTTTTGCACCATAGTTTGTAAACACTATAACTTTTACCCAAACCAATAAATATACACTGAATGGGTTTTTTTTTAATTAAAAACATGTTTGTCCACATTTTTCGAGCTGCATGTATACAGAAATTTTACTTTATTTGAAAAATGTCAGCACAGAAAGTTAAAAAAAATCATTTTTTTTGCCAATATTCATGTCTTTTTTGATGAATATAATAAAAAGTAAAACTTGCAGCAGCAATCAAATAGCACCAAAAGAAAGCTTTATTAGTGACAAGAAAAGGAGCCAAAATTCATTTAGGTGGTAGGTTGTATGAGCGAGCAATAAACCGTGAAAGCTGCAGTGGTCTGAATGGAAAAAAAGTGGCCGGTCCTTAAGGGGGGTAAAGCCCTAGGTCCTCAAGTGGTTAAGGCACCTTTACTTACCGGGGGCTTTTTCCAGCCCCTAGAAGTGTCTGTGTCCCTTGCTGCAGTTCTGCTCTCATCCAGTCTTCTGCTGTTCCCTGTGTAGGGGCCAGCAACCCGCTTGCAGTTGTGCTCCCATGGGTGGAAGCATTCCGTGCAGTCGAGTACACACAGGAAAGTGAAGATGCGTTCATTTTTGTGGCCTCATGTATCCTTTAAGTGCATGTGATATGCTGTTTAGCAGAGAAGCTGAGTTGCCTTGTTTCTGTTTAGTGTGACAGGCTAACTATGCCCCCTTATTCTGGTGTTTGATATTTTAGGACTTATGATTTGTACTTTTACATAGTACTTGTGTTCATCATCTCCCACATGGGAAAATGAAAGTGCCTTGTCATGTTTTGTTTTGTTTTGTTTTGTTTTGTTCTTCTAAATATTGCTTTTGGGACACTTAAAATTAACCCTGTTTCAGGATTAAGAAGATGGCAGGTAAGTTCTTAAAGAATGATGATAATTCTTAATGATCTTCCAAACTGCTAATGGAAAGATTTTTCACAATAAGAGTGCGAAAGCCAAATCATAATAACTGACACGTTATCATTCCAGCAAATTATAATTACAATCATGAGTGTTGTTTGGTGATGGATGGGTTTTGTTCTAAGTGCATGCTGCTGCTCATATCTCAATCTCTTCTTTGATGGAAGACATCTTTCTTTAGGCAGTGAATGCCTATTTTTCAGCGTCTGCCGTTATCTACAAAACAGATATCCTGTAGCTCGTATTTGCCTTTAACATCTTGTCTCCGCACATAAGCCTGCAGCCCTTGAAATACAGTGCACAGTTGTCAAGTCCACTACTGAAACATGTTTTCAGGTTTACAAATGATAACTATGAAACTGATAAATCGTGACAAACTACAGTGATAAGACCACAAGAGCAAAAGATAACAAGGGTCCTGATTCAGGCATATCATCTATAACTACAAACAAGGCTCTTCTAGACATATACTTTTTTTTTTTTTTTTGCTATATTTTCCAATGTCTTATTGGAAGTTGCAGGTAATAAAACAGATTTCCAGCCTGTATATGTATCTTATTTTTAATCTGACAGTTCAGATATTTTTCATGTCATTGTATGCCACTGTATGTTTATTTATCACGCTAATCACACTGTTTATGGGAATCTCTGTGAACAGTTTAAGGTGGTCCCTGCTGCGATCTCAGCATGAAACTGTCACTGACTGGTATGGGGTTTTTATAACTACCAGTGCTAGCTGTGTGGCTGCTCAACAGGTGGCAAGCCACATGTCATCCTAGGTAACACTTGCTTTTGCTTGCATAATGACTATTCTTGCTGTCTTTGGCAAGCCATAAACCTAAAGGAAATATTTTCAGAACCATTAAAAATGTCTTGGGGATTTACAAGAACTAAAACAGTGTGACAAAGTGGAATATATGTGGAATGTATTAAAATATTCAATGTATTACGACAGGAAGTAGTTATGACAAATTCTGAATCTAGGTTTAAAGGGGGCTTGGATGCTTTCCCTGCATTGAAGGACATCTATTATTATTTATTTATTTATTGTATTTATAAAGAGCCAACATATTACGCAGCGCTGGACAATAAATAGGGAATCTATGGCTATAATTACTAAGTAATTCCTGGTGGTGTTGATACAGGGATTTTATCTGATTGCAATCTGAAGTTTGGAAGGACTTTTTTCCCTTCAACCCTATGTCCACTACACACAGATTCTGGATGAAGAAAAAACCAATGAATGCCCATGGGCCCATTACCATTGAACCATTTTTTTCTGATGCAGTAAAATTATGGATGGCATGTTACAGACTTCTGTATCATGCATGCATTTCCCATACAATAATATTGATAGCCACATCCAGAAATCTGAATCCAGAAAAAATGTTGCAGAAGGCAACATGCTAGTGGAATCCTGATTGCAGTCTGCAGTTAAAAAGTTGAAATTTCGGTTTTGTTTTTATAAAAATTTACAGTGTCTGGAACTTTTTTGAAAATTAATGCTGGATAATAAGCTACATGCTTGTTACAGGGTGTCTACCTTGGAAACTACTGAAGCCCAGAGCAAAGAACACTATGACAGGCAGGACATTTGCTTTTTATAAGACGTAAGTAAAGATGAAAACCTCTGTGTTCCATTCACTTAAATTTTAGAACCAGTTTATAGCTGAGACATTGAAAAATAGCGCCTGGTAAATAGGGCATCCCATTTGTGGAGATAGAAATCTTTGTATTAATGGCACTAAGTATATAAAATGGGCACTCAGTTAAAGTAATGGTTTTAAATATCAGTAAAGGCTTTACAACATGTTTTAATTAGTTGCCTTACAGCTGCTTGGGAAAAATACAAATTTTAATTAGTGTAAACGGCTTTGCACTGGCTCTTATTATCGGCTGTACAGCTGCTTGGAAAAATTGCGGCAGCTCTATTAAACTGCAGCCACTCAAGTAAATTGCGGTTCTACTGCTGCTGTAATCAACGACTTTTACATACTTAGGTTAACTGACTGCTTTATAGCTGTAGGTACTATAATTAAAAGCTTTATAGCTGCTCAGGTAATTTGTGGCTTTAAGGAAGCTTTAATTAGTGGTTTCAAGACGTTTGGGTAAATTGAGACTTTATAGCCAGGGAAGGTTAGTGTTAGGCGTAGGTGGGGGAAGGTTAGTGTTTAGAGTAGGTGGGGAAATGTTAGTGTTAGGCATAGGTTGGGGAAGGTTAGTGTTAGGAGTAGGTGTTAGGAGTAGGTGAAGGAAGGTTAGCATTAGGAGTAGGTGGGGGAAGGTTAGCGCTAGGTGTAGGTGGGGGAAGGTTAGAGCTAGGAGTAGGTGGGGTAGAAGGTTCATGTTAGGCATAGACAGAGGAGAGTTTATGGGAGAATTAGGGTACAAAGGGGCATAGAAAAATATTAGTATAATTATTGATTGGGAATATTGGTAATGATGATATGATGAGTAATGCAAAAGCCAAATAAATATGAAAAAGAGTCTCACATAGACTATGATGTCACAGAAACATTAGATTTAGTTGTAAACTTCATACAGTCTTATGACTTGAAATCTGATGTAGTGTACGAATGTCATTAATCAAGTCTCCATCAACAACTCAGTGGGCAGTGGGAAATGGAAAACAATCAGGAAGTGTAAATAAGGCCAATCATGGCTACTGTCAGATATACACAACTGATAGTTATTGCAGGTGTGGAGATCAAATTGGAGTTAAACAGCATAATCCAAGTGGGAACATACAGTGACTTGCAAAAGCATTCGGCCCCCTTGAAGTTTTCCACATTTTGTCACATTAATGCCACAAACATGAATCAATTTTATTGGAATTCCACATGAAAGACCAATACAAAGTGGTGTACAAGTGGAAAGAGAATCATACATGATTCCAAACATTTTTTTACAAATCAATAACTACAAAGCGGGGTGTGCGTAATTATTCAGCCCCCTTTGGTCTGAGTGCAGTCAGTTGCCCATAGACGTTGCCTGATGAGTGCTAATGACTAAATAGAGTGCACCTGTGTGTAATCTAATGTCAGTACAAATACAGCTGCTCTGTGACGGCCTCAGAGGTTGTCTAAGAAAATATTGGGAGCAACAACACCATGAAGTCCAAAGAATACACCAGACAGGTCAGGGATAAAGTTATTGAGCAATTTAAATCAGGCTTAGGCTACAAAAAGATTTCCAAAGCCTTGAACATCCCACGGAGCACTGTTCAAGCGATCATTCAGAAATAGAAGGAGTATGGCACAACTGTAAACCTACCAAGACAAGGCTGTCCACCTAAACTCACAGGCTGAACAAGGAGAGCGCTGATCAGAAATGCAGTCAAGAGGCCCATGGTGACTCTGGACGAGCTGCAGAGATCTACAGCTCAGGTGGGGGAATCTGTCCATAGGACAACTATTAGTTTTACACTGCACAAAGTTGGCCTTTATGGAAGAGTGGCAAGAAGAAAGCCATTGTGTGAGGAAACGCGGAAAAGCCGCCGCAAGTGCTCAGAGTGAGGCGGCTGTATCCGCGTCTAACATGGCGGCACAACGCGAAGAAATCGCCGCATGCCGCATGGGCAGAGCGTTGGATGCAGCGGATTGCGCGCATAGCAATACTACTGACACTGTGGTTGGAAGCGGGGAAGCTGCCGCTTGCTTGGAGAGTGCCCGAATCAGCGGATACATTGCAAGACATGTCTGGTGTGGCTGGGACTGCTAGTCCACACAGGTTCAAAAGGACGCGCGCGCGCGCTGAGAGGCAGAGCTTATATGACAGCCAGAGAAGAGTCAGCTGACCAAGAGGGTCAGCTGACATTTTCACCACCTTCCATTGGTCCAGCACTTAGGGGTGGCGCTGGTGAGCGCTATAGTATATATACTGGATGCTGGTCATTTCTATGGTGTCTGCCGTTGCGATCACTACGTGGTAGCACTCAGACCTTGTCTGTATCTGTGTTCTAGCATAGTTTCCAAAGGTGTTGATGATCAAGGAACTCACACCTTAGCATTAGGAATATTGAACTGTATTATTTGTTATGACCTTCTGCCTGCCTGACTATTCCTCTGAACTCTGATTCTGTACCTTGCTATTTCTGATATCCTGTTGCCAAACTCTGCTCGTTCCTGAACTCTGTATTTGCCTCCTGATTCTGTACCTTGCTATTCTGATACTCCGTTGCCAAACCCTGCTGTTTATTGGATTCCGTATCTGTCCCCTGAATCTGTACCTTATCTGTCTGTGTGTTAACGACCTGGCTTGCCGACCTCGAGAACTGGCCTTACTGTTAGAGGCAGTTCCCAGATCTGTTAGTGACACCCTCTCTCTGGTGTCACTCACGCTCTGTCCTTCCTGCTCTCAGCCTAGCTCCTCCCCCGGGAGAGTCTAGGCCATTGGAAGGAACATTCTTCTGTGCAGTACTCAAAGTATACTGTTGCATCTAACACTCACTTGTTATCTCAGGTGTCCAGAGGTTAGTAGATATATCTGATTATCGGTGATACTGCAGATAACCAATAATCGGGTATATTCTGTATTCTCGGTGATACTGCAGTTCACCGGTAATCAGACCCTCTCTGTGTTACACCGATCGTTACACATTGTTAACAGAAAAGCATAAGAAGTCCCATTTGCAGTTTGCCACAAGCCATGTGGGGGACACAGCAAACATGTGGAAGATGGTGCTCTGGTCAGATGAGACCAAAATTGAACTTTTTGGCCAAAATGCAAAACGCTATGTGTGGTGGAAAACTAACACTGCACATCACTCTGAAAACACCATCCCATCCCCACTGTCAAATATGGTGGTGGCAGCATCATGCTCTGGGGTTGCTTCTCTTCAGCAGGGACAGGGAAGCTGGTCAGAGTTGATGGGAAGATGGATGGAGCCAAATACAGAGCAATATTGGAAGAACACCTCTTGGAGTCTGCAAAAGACTTGAGACTGGGGCGGAGGTTCACCTTCCAACAGGACAACAACCCTAAGCATAAAGCCAGGGCAACAATGGAATAGTTTAAAAAAACCATATCTATGTGTTAGAATGGCCCAGTCAAAGTCCAGATCTAAATCCAATCGAGAATCTGTGGCAAGATCTGAAAACTGCTGTTCACAAATGCTGTCCATCTAATCTGACTGAGCTGGAGCTGTTTTGCAAAGAAGAATGGGCAAGGATTTCAGTCTCTAGATGTGCAAAGCTGGTAGAGACATACCCTAAAAGACTGGCATCTGTAATTGCAGCAAAAGGGGTTTCTACAAAGTATTGACTCAGGGGGCTGAATAATTATGCACACCCCGCTTTGCAGTTATTTATTTGTAAAAAAATGTTTGGAATCATGTATGGTTTTTGTTCCACTTCTCACGTGTACACCACTTTGTATTGGTCTTTCACGGGGAATTCCAATAAAATTGATTCATGTTTGTGGCCGTAATATGACTAAATGTGGAAATCTTCAAGGGGGCCGACTACTTTTGCAAGCCACTGTACATAAATACTTATCCAATTAGCTGTAATGACACCATCTGGTTTAAATTAACAAAGTAGATTCTGAAAAGGAGAAAGATGCCATGAAGTGCCTTTCATGCCCACTTGGGGAAAAACTCATAAGTAGGTGTTATGGATGAAGGATTCAGGAGGGCCTTGTTCATGCAAGGTTAAGGGAACCCACTATTGTATTATCTTATATATCTCATGTCAATTTATCAAGGGAGGTAAGGCTGCAGTACTGGACCACAGTAATATGGTTTGCAACTTGAGGAATTTAGCCAATTGTTCCACTAAGAGCTTCATTTATCTCTTACATTGCCCTTGTGACATGTTTTATGTGGGGAATACAAGATGCCCCTTACGCAACTGTGTTTATGAGCCCATGTATGACATACATACATACTACAAATGTTAAAGTTCAAGTGTGAATGTATTTTTTCTAGTATTGCTGCGGTGATGGCTTTTTGTCATTTTTTTATTGATCAGATACACAAAGATAACAAGTGAAGCAACTGGAATAGCTGTATATTCCAATGTGGATCGTCCTGGATAAAACTAAAGTCATTATGCACCCTCATCTTTATAAGAGCATTGAATGTGATTGTTCTTCTAATTGTAGCTCATGATCTATGCTCCATCTGATATAATATGACAAGGGCTCTGCTCTTACACATTATCTACTACTAGTAGACCCAGCGCATTTAAAAACAGGCTCTAGGTCTACGGCCGCCGCCACCGCTAGTGCTCATGAGCGCACACGCTGCGCACGCAACCGCCGCTCCTGCACCCGCCCACCTCGCTCGCCCACACCCGCCCACCTCACTCGCCCGTCCAGCTCCCTGGTCCCAGCTGTCCGTTACTGCGCACATGCGCAATAACAAAAATCCTGGGACACATGGACAAAACTGCTGGACGCAGCGGCAGTTAGCTTTTGTTAGGTAGGATCTTTACACTGCACTGCAGTTACAGTCCCCAGTTATTGTAACCCCTAACTGAAATTAAATGTATGTGATTTCATGTGAAGTAAAATTAAATGTACCTGCAAACGATGCATACTTGTCCACTTGATCAACGCTGCTAAAGCAATCATTCCTTGCCTATGGAAAACCACAACTTCCCTCACGGTTAAGCAATGGTGGGATGAGGTTCATTTTATTGCCGAAATGGAGGAGATTGTTCTCACAGCCCTGGATAGGTCTGATCAATACGTTAAAACCTGGGCCTTATGGTAAGATTTTAGAGATTCCCCAGAGTACACAAGTGTTTTCTCAACACCTTGAACCTTTCAGATTCCTGCGCTTATTTTTAAACGGTTAATCCTGATGATACAACTGCTTAAGAGAACTAGTTATGGCTTCTCTTCAGACCATGTAATCTCTAATCTGTGAGTAATATTAATCTCTACATGCTTAACTCTATACCCTGTGGATATTGAAATTTCTTTTCGTCTGCTTATGTTAAAAGCACTCTTTCTTGTTATACTGTTTGCTTATATCATGTATTGCTTTTTGACTTCAATAAAAGCTTGAATGTTAAATAAATGAATACAATTAAATGTATATTATTTAATATTCATGTAACATAGATCTATATTTTGTATTAATTATAATCATTATTTTTTCTTAATTTATTCTTATTGGTTGCCTGACTTCTGATTTTAGGTAGCTTTTTTGTGTGAAGAGGTCATGGCTCTGGCCCCTGTGTTTCCCACCTAGATTGTCCACCCTCTACATGTAATGTGAATTGGATACCTTCCCAGGGGTGGGACCTTATGGGGAGTGGGGTGTTTTGGGTTGCGGGCTCAACTTTTCCCCCTTACCGCAGCTGTGTGGGGTAAAGGGGGAAATCCTCCAGGAGAATTTGTCACTCAGTGTGGCCTGTAGTGAGTAATTTGAGTAGTCTCCAATTTGATGGCATTCCTGGTGCACCTTTCATTACAAAAGTCCCAAGCATCTCTGGGTTGCAGGGCATCAACCATACAGCCTAATTCCAGCAATGCATCACTTCTGGTTGGCAGAACTTCAGATTTTGGTGTGCCTTGGGTATCCCTAGGTGTCATGAAGACATTTAGAGGTTGCATGCTGCATAAATCAAATCTGTGTTCCCTGATTTTGCAGTTGAACTAACTTTTCCTTACTAGGGATACCACCCCTATATGAATCCACCTTTCAGACCATTTCAAATTATATTCTATAAGCTCTTTATTTTTCATCCCTAGACCTGGATGACTCTATTAACTGGCCTATGCACATTTTCTACACAAAGTATCACCCATATTCACATTTTGGGACCCTTTCACTGTTATCCTATTGACTACTTTTGTTGTCTGTTTTCCACTCTTTGGACTTTTGGATATGTCAGGTGTCTGGTAAGGATGGTCGGAAATGCCAATTCCGCGGAAAATCTGCTGTCCCCCTCCATTGCTGATTACCCCTACTGATTCCGCTATCTGCTACCAATTTCCGCATTACGATGCGGATTTTTGCAGAAATGTCCGCCGACTTTAACATTGCTTTTTGAATTTTTCCCTCTTGTTCCCACTTTTCTCCTTAACATACCCTGACTTCAAAAGTATTAGTGAGGAAGAGATCTCAGACATCCTCCGTCGCCTCCGCCAGACAACCTGCGACCTGGACCCTGGACCAACTAAACATATGCTGAAATGCCCTGACCTGCTTGGTCCAGCATTTCACAAAATAGTATTTTGCTCTCTACAAGCAGGGAGGTTTCCTACCTCTGTAAAAGAAGGAATCATCAAGCCCCTTCTTAAAAAAACCTTCCATGGATCCAGATGCTATGAGCAGCTACAGACCTGTCTCCAACCTCCCCTTCTTAGGTAAAGTTATTGAAAAGGCTGTCTATCTGCAACTTGAAACCTGGCTGTCAGTAAACAACATCCTGGACCCTCTACAATCTGGCTTTAAGAAACACCACAGCTGTGAAACAGCCCTCATCCAAGTCTGCAACGATCTGCTCATGGCAAGGGACAGAGGGGAATGCTCCATCCTAATCCTGTTGGATCTCTCAGCGGCTTTTGATACAGTTGACCATGAAATCCTGCTTAACAGACTGCAGGATTACTGTGGCATCAGTGGATCAGTCCTCCAGTGGTTCAGATCATTCCTGACTGACAGAACACAGAGAGTATCCCTCGACCCATAATGTCCAAACCTGCACCTCTACAATTCGGAGTGCCACAAGGATCAATCCTATCCCCTCTGCTGTTTGCAATCTACATGTTGCCACTCGGCACACTTATCCAACGACATGGCCTGACGTACCACTGCTACGCCGATGACACACAGCTATACCTGTCCTTCAAACCTGGTGGAACAGACCCTACCCCAAAAATAAACTCTTGCTTAGCTGAGCTACAGGCATGGATGAATGATAACTGGTTGAAACTGAATGCTGACAAAACTGAGGTCCTGTTTGTCCAAAGCCAGTGCCCGCCATCAAAACAGCTCTATCCTAAAGCAACACCAATCAGGATTGGGAATTCAGACATAAACAGCTCCAACTTTGTGCGCAGCCTTGGCGTACTAATCGATGGGGAATTGAGTTTCAGAAACCAAATTTCATCTGTAGTTAAATCCTCCTTCTTTCATCTGAAGAACATTGCAAAGATTAAACATCTGATTCCCCCAGAGGATCTTCCAACCCTAGTCCACGCCTTCATCACATCACGTCTGGACTACTGCAATGCCCTTTATGTTGGCCTCCCCAAAAAGGACCTGCGTCGCCTGCAATTAGTGCAGAATTCTGCTGCCAGATTGCTAACAAACCAGCCTCGCCACTGTCATAGTACACCGATCCTTCGCTCACTGCACTGGCTACCAGTAGAATGGAGAATACTCTTCAAGATTGGACTGCTGACATTCAAATCCCTGCACAGTCTAGGCCCTGGATACATGAAGGACTTGCTGAAGCTGCACCACACCTCTCACAACCTCAGATCAGCAAGTTCTGTAAACTTGGTCACTCCCAGAGTGCACCTCAAAAAATCTGGAGATAGAGCCTTCTGCCATGCTGCCCCTACTCTCTGGAACTCCCTACCACACCCAGTAAAGATAGCACCATCCCTGGAGCTATTCAAATACAGACTGAAAAGCCACCTGTTTAGCCTGGCATTTCCAGATTTATAAAATGTCTTCCTCTGTACCACGATGGTCTGAGCCATGCTTATGCGCTTTGAGTCCCACGGGAGAAAAGCGCTTTACAAATGTTATTTGTTGTTGTTGTTGAAAATGTGGTGTTTCTAGCACCCATGAGGGCTTTGCTATTAACCCCTAAAGTCGGCGGCATACCGCATATCGGTAATGCGGATTTTCCGCATTTTACATTACAGTCAATGGCCGCCGAATTTAGCGGTTAATAGCAAAGCTCCCGCAGGGGCTAGAAACACCAAATTTTCAGGGTATGTAAGTAGAAGAGTAGGAACATGAAGAAAAAAAATCTTTCAAAAATACCTTGCAGTTTTTGACAAAATCAATGTTAAAGTCGGCAGACATTTCCATGATTTCCACGAAAATACACCTAGCGCACTTGCATTACCGATTTCCGAATTTCGATGTGGAAATACAATTTCCAATCAGAAAATCCGAATGAGCATCCATAGTGTCTTCTTGCCAGGTAAGGATTGTTTTTTAAATGTGTGCTTGAAAGGAACTTCCTGGCATCTTTCTCTTTTCCATGATCTATGTTAATTTAAACCAGGTGTAATTCCACTGAGTGGTTAAGTGATTTAAATCTGTTCCCAGTTCCCACCTATATTAAACTATTTAACTTTATTTAATCTGATCAACACACTTAGAAATACTATATACCTAGTGATCTGTTCTGCATACCTTAGACAAGGCCTTGTGGGTCCTGTTTACACCTCCTGGTTGCTTTTCTTACTTTTCTTTCTCTACTGTCCACTAGGTTGACAGATACCTGATTTATATTAACATTAGAATACTGTGCATGTTTTCTACACCATATTTTGAGGCTTATGAGTGCTTTCAGTGTCCGATTGATTGTTACTGTGGCCTCATAGTCCATGAGAGTCAATTTATAAAGCAATAACTGGCTTTTGCATAACTCATAATATGGACATTTTACTAATCTGCTTTTTGGTGTTTTCGATTCTGTGGTTATTTTGGAGTATGTGAATATTGTAGGGGGTAACGCCACACTCTCATGTATATGACTTGTGGAGATGGGGGAAGGTAGATACTTCTCTAATTTTAAAGAGTGTACATTTGTATGTATTAATCAAGTGAATTAGCATTTATTAGAACAATCTTTCATATCCAAATTCCTTGAGTCTCTGGGAGTTTACATCTGTGTAAATGGCCAAGTAATACTTCCAGTTTTGCCTTGTAGCCAATTCCAACACAGTGGCCCATATGCAATTCACTTTTTCACCTAGGTGATATTTTTAAACTTGTCAATAAAATGCTTTTAAAGTCACCAGCAAGCAAGAAAATACTCAGAATAATTTTAATATAACTTTTTCACCTACTTTTTGGTACTTTTTTAGTTAAAAAGTACTGGAAAACTATTTTAAATCGAAGATGAAAAATTATCTCCTAGGAGAAAACTCAGGTGAAAAAAGTAATTGCATATGGGCCAGTATTTTTTATGTGCATTCAATAGAATGCTAGTTTAAATTATTTATGCAGAAATATTTTATGCTGCTTCCTATTAATGATCTGGTGATTTGATGAAATGCATTTAGGGTTTACAGCTTACTCTCTCCACCACTGGCATCCCCCGTGGACCTTCTGTACTGCACTATTTGCATGAACATGACTCTGTGCATTCAAGTCCAGTTCCATAAACATCAATCACTAAAGACATTTTCAAGTATTGACTCCTCATCTGCCATCTGTAAATCGTGCTTCGGTCATATGCATGGCTACTTACTTTGCCGTCTAACTGCTTTGGCTCCACTTGTCTGCCTGAGCTCAAGGGACAACTACACTTTGACTTTTCTGCTTTCTGTGGTCAGAACATTTGTGTCAACAGTGTTAAGCATAACTTTTGCCATTTTGTCTCCTAAAGTTGGCTGTACTGCAAATCTGTACTGTCAACGCGAGGAAATATACCGGACTGTTGCAATCCTTAATCTATCCGAGTTGGAGTCTAATTACTTTGGTCCTTCCATCAGAATTACACTAGAAATGATCCATTATGTGCAGTATATATGTATGTATAGTGTAGGTCCTCACCAGGGTTTCCCTGTTTCTTTTTAACATTTTGTATTATAGTGTTTGGGTAATAAAATTATCTTACGTATTTGTATGTGGTCTTCTGCATAGGTCCATTTGTTGCCTGTGTCTATTCCAGTTAGTCTGAAACTGTCCCATTTTTTATACTTGGACACTCAAAAAGGAGATCTAGCAATTTCTATATGTTGGCTGTTAGCATATTGTGACATTCAGTCTATAATAGGGAGGGGAAAATTCAAAATGACTTGGGGTGAGAGCAGTGATCAAGCAGCTGGAGATTTCTGAGGTGAACACAAGAATCTATACATTGATACATTGGTACTTTCTGTTTGTTATTTAGGAATAATTAATTTGCTTACAAAACTTTTAATGCAACTTTAATTTAAAATAATATTTTATTAAAAAACCTAAAAATGTGCCCGGGCGGTGCTTTAAATGGAATCTGAATTGAAAATAAACGTATAATATAATGATTTGAATGTGTAGTACAGCTAAGGAATAGAACATTAGTAGTCCAGCTCACAGCTCAGAGTCTCATATTGATTCCGGCACAGGAAGAGTTAATATGCTTCAGTTGTTATCTATGCAAAAGAGCTTCTCTGAGCTCTCCGACCCAACTTGGGTCGGCTACAGGGCTGTTGTCTGAAGCACTTATCTCAACCTGTCTCTCACTGTTTCTGGTTTGTTTAAGATTTTACTGCAAGAAAGTTCAAAGGGTCATTAGCTCTGCTCTCTTCCATAGTTTAAAATACAGAGGGTAGTGTGTAAACTGCAAATATTGGAGAATGATGCAATGTTATAGAAAAAAAACTATATAACTGAAAATAAAAATATGAGACTGTTTTCTTTGCTACTAATGTTCTATGAATTGTCCGTACTATACATACTATTCATTACATTCTATTTGTTACACTTCAGTGTCAATTTAAGAATGTGTTCTATTTGTAAAGTTAATTTTTATTCTATCAGAAATATTATTTCCCCTCTGCATTACTTAGTAGTAGTAGTGGTGGTTTTCTGGCATGACATTTTTTTTTTAAGCTTTCATTTTGCGAACTTAAACACCTTGAATAAATTCTAGTTCTGTACTGAAAAACATCACGTGCATGCAAATTACATATGACTAATGATGTCATGTGGATGTAATTGATTGCTACCTAACTATACTTTGATAAACAACACTGTTAAGTACACTTGTACTTAAAATGTCATGGACAGAAAAATGGCAAATTATGTATCTGAACCAACAGTGCTTCTGCCTTCGCTTCACATGACCGCACCCTAACAAGGATGTGTTTCTACATACTGCTAAAGGGCTACCCACATGATGGTGCTGCAGGTTTAATCGTATATTGAGCAAACCATTTCAGATAATTTTTTTTAAAATAAGAATGCATTTGCTGATGCTCAATGTGGCTATGTTTTCAAATCGTAACACACTCCCTGCGGCTCTCAAACACACCAAGAATAGTAACTGTTATAAGTTAAAATGTACAATGCAGGCGCTACAGTATAAGTAACTCTGCCTTTTTTCACTTTCCCTTCCACCTAAGTTGGAGGTAGGGTGTTGTGTCTCAAGGCAGTGACATATTACCCTGTAACCTCTAACAGGGCTTTATGAGAGTGAGCATAGCCTAAACTTTTAGGCACCCTGACTCTAGTAGAACCTTATGGAAAGAGGCATAATCTAGACCAGGACTGTCTAACTCCAGTTTTCAAGGGTGAGGTCCTCACACATTTTCCGCACAGCTTAAATTAATTGATGGGACTGAATCAGGAAAGGTGTGGTACATCAAGTAGAACACATGGATTAGTCCATCTTAAAACACTGCCCTGGAGATGGCCTTGAGTTGGATAGTCCAGGTGTCAAACAATTCAGCATTTTGCCTGCATGGAGCGATGATCTTGTTTGCCGCCTAATACTAGAATGAATGAAATAAAATGAATTTGAACTTTAATGCCATCCTGGGTCTGTTAATAAAGCAGTGTATGACTTGCATTATTTATATGCTATATGCCACGCCTGTAGATGAAGTTTTTTAAAAATTCATCTGGATTCTTTAAGTATAAGCAACTGACTACTAACTGCTTGAATGGTTTCATGGGATTTTATTCTGATCCCTTTTCATCATTAGTCTTCACACAGTACTTTTTCATCTGTCATGGAAACACGACTGTGAACTAGGAAAAGAAAATGAGCACATCCTACACCACTATTGCTTAAATAGATATTGTAGATTTAGCACCATTGAAGTTAATAGGATTAGGTTGTCAGGGTGAGAAATCTATTATGGCTAGAAGTCTTTTTGAGCCTAAAAATCAATCCATCCTGTTTAATAAAGGACACTAGAGAGCAGTTTACACAGGTTTTATTCATCATATTCATATGTCTGTACCAGAATAGAACTAAAATGTGTTTTCTTATAAAGAAAAAGTTTTGTAAGTTTTTTTTTCCTGATTGTATTTTCTTTTTTTGTTGCTCAGTGCATGATTGCTTTTGCCAAAATTATTGACATAATTCTTCTGTGCATTACAGGGTAAAAATGTATTTGGAAAATATTTTAACGTAAGAAGCACATTAAGTTGTGCCTCTTTTCAACACTTGAACGTAATCCCAACTAATCTGTTCTTCTTAAAGTAGAATTCTGATGCAAACCTTTTGGATAATATGATACAATCTTTGAAACTCTCAGATTAAAACTTTTGTCTAGTTTCCAGTTAGGGAAATTTTCTCTGGGGTAATGACATTTGCCTTTTCATCTTGCTGGCAACTAATGCCACACTAACCACCCATTTTCAAGGATGACCATTTGTCTGTTGTTTTAATACTTCCTAAAAGTGAGCCCAGTCTATTGAATTCCCTGTTGCAGGCTAATCCCTTTCCTAGACGACACATATTTTTTTCTGTTACATATTTTATTACACCTTAACACTTTTTACAAACTTCTTACAATTGTTGTTGACGCTTAAACGCAAATTCCTAAAGAAATGTCAGTGAGGCAAATCAAGTGAGAACGCATCACAGGAGTTTTCAGAAGAATAGTTTTATGAAAAGTTGTCACCATCCCAATTGGCTATCTGCAATACCCAAAGGCCAATTTTTACGCCTAAGAAGGAATTGCGGAGATACTAGTGACCAAAATAAGGAAACTGATGTTTTAAAAGAGAAGTTTGTAAAGAAATGTTATGAACTAGAAAACCTGAGTAGAGTACAGGCAGAGATAGCACTTATAGAAAGAGAATCCATTTTAGAAGATAGACAAAAGGCTGGAAAAGAAATGGTGTGTCCCTTCATCACGGGTTTTAGTCAACAATATAAGGGGATTAAAAAGATTATCACTAAGCATTGGCCACTATTAAGGGAGGATCCAGTACCATACAATGTTTTACCTGAACGCCCTGAGGTGATTTTTAGGAAGGCTCCGGTTCTTAAAGATATATTAATGTTCAGTGCAATAGATAAACCTCGATACCAAGGAGTAAGCACCTTTGGGGAGATCGGTTTTGATAAATGTAGAAAATGTCTGCCATGTAGAACTTGCATTCTAACCCCCAGGGTTCAACAGACTTTTGAAGGGGAGGAGCATGAGATAAAAAAATTTATTACGTGTGAGGCCAAATATGTGGTTTATTTATTGACCTGCCCATGTGGATTATTTTATGTGGGCAGGACAAAGAGACCCCTAAAAGAAAGAATTGGGGAACATGTGACAAATATAATAAATGGCTTTAAGGAACATTAAGTGTCTGAACACTTTTGAGTGTGTCATCAGCAAGATTCTTCTGTTTTGCGGTTTTGCGGGATTGAAAGGAATTTAGGAAACTGGAGGGGATCACATAAATGAATCAGAGATAACTCCAAAGCAGAAACCAAATGGATATTTTTTATTAAATTGCATGGAACCCCATGGTCTGAACATTGAACTTGATTTAAATTGTTTTATTACGGATGATTCATTATTTTTTATGGTTTTTATTGTTTTATTTTGTTCTTTTCCTTTTAAGTATATTTTTGTAATTATTATTCCTTTTTATTATGTTGCAAATGTTCATAACATAAATATAGGTCAGTTGTTAAATGATTATATAGGCTAGATTAACATTAGAGGTATTCTGGCATTGTAATTTTATATATAAACACTAGATGGCATTAGGTCCAGATGAGAGAAGGGATGCAGCAAACGAGATGTTATATTTAAAAATAATAATTATTATTGTAATCCTAATGGGGTTTGCCAATCATTCACAAATCCGGGATTTATTTCCCAAATAGGAATTTGTAATTTGAGGAGGCGGATTGAATACACACCTCCCTTACGTTCCTATTTATAGCAGATACTTTACCTTCTTTGCGTTCCACTTGACGGAAGTTCGGGTGTGACGCGACGGAAGTGACATTGCGCATTGAATCCTGGTCGGGTCACGCCTGCTGTTCTATTTAAGTGTCGATTTTCCATCCATTCATTTCCTACAAGCCCCTGATGACGCGTTTGCGAAACCTGGTCGGGAGGGCGGATGGTGGATGAACGGCACCACATTGGGCACGCTATTATGTATGCGATTCTCTACTGTGGGTCCTTGTTGCAAGGGCCCGGAAGAGAGTACTGTTTTGGATCTTTTTTATGACTAATAAATAGTGTTTTTTAAATGAATACACATAGATCTGTTTATTTATTCATTATATACATGCTGGGAAGAACTATACCATTGGAAAGAGATTGGCTGGCATATGGAGACCTGAGATGGTATTGGAAAGCCGGGATCGTTGTGGTTTACACACAAGCGTTCAGACCTTATAATCTGGGTCTTTTTTGAAAGCCGGTAAGCCTGCACTGTGATGGGTGTTGGTGATGGAATGAATTTATGGAGTACCATTTAGCGCTAAAGTTTTCATACTAGAAGACAGCCTTGACTGATCATGACTGAGAGGAGGTGGTTCTTATTCTTTTTTCAGGTCTTCTAAGTGTCATTCCAATATAGCAACTAGAAACATGGCAGTAGTACTTATTACTCCATAGATATCACACACTCCCTTCATCTTCCCTTATTTTTTCTGTTGGGTCTACAAAGACAGGTATCCTTGGCCAAACATTTACATTTTGCTTTTGTTTCTTAAGAATTTTTCTAGGTTACCATGACTACTTAGAGCTGGTGGCAGTTATGTTTTCATAGTCTTGTAAGAGAAAGCATTGACTGGCCAGATTGCCATGGTCGAACTGACCAGAAGCACTGACCCAACAAAGAAAGGCCATTGCTGACCTCACTCCTGATGTATCTATTTTTCCTGGTATATCCCATCTACTATTTTGTCTATAGAGGTATTAGTCAAGCATTTAAGGAAGTATTTTTTTATTCTTCAAAACCTAATAAGATAAATGAATACACAGACAGCTTACAGAATTAAGAAAATGGCAGCTGATATTATTTTGCAGAACAAAAATAAAACCAAAATTACTTTTTTTTAATTCTATGCTCAATCCAATGAAAATTCACAATGCTCTGCTTTAATCAAATTAGTAGAAAGACTATAATGAACTAAGAATTTCAAATGTCAGCATCCACAGTATAAAATGGAGCAGGTTACACACATAGCCGGCCTTTGATATGAGCGACCGGAGCGGTCGCTCAGGGCGCCGGCTTCCAAGGGGGCGCCTCTAGCTGGTTGCCTATACTGAGGGCACCTACACCTGATTTCCTATACTGGGGGCACCTATACCTGACTTCCTATACTGGGGGCACCTATAGCTGGCTACCTTTACTGAGGGTTCCAACACCTGGCTACCTATACTGGAGGCACCTATGCCTGGCTACCTATGGCGGGATGGAGACCATCAACTGAATTCCTATACTGGGGGCACCTATGCTTGGCAACCTATATTGAGGGCACCTGCACAGCGGCTATAACGCATGGTGCCAATTGTCAGTGCTGTGCTATCATTCTAAATGGGGGGGAGGCGGATAACTGTCCCACTAATTGTTTTTTATTAATATTCCTGAAAGGTTCTAGCCTTCATTTTTAAGTGTATACAGGATAATGCACTCCTTCCATCCATTCATGGTTATTAACCACTTTACCCCCCGCGGTACGAATTTCTCCGTCCCTTTTTTTCCCCCTAAAAAACCAAGGGACGGAGAAATCCGTACCTTCCGCGCTACCGCCGCTGTCCGCACTCCCACCGCTCGTCTGCACGCTCCCGCCGCTCGTGCACGCCGCCGCCCGCTCGCCCGGAGATCAATGAACGGGAAAATCCATTCACGTTCGTTGATCTAAGCCCCCGCAATGATCAGCTGCTTCTATTAGAAACAGCGCGATCATTGTGATTTTCCCACCCTCCTACTGCTTCCTGTAAGCGTTTTACATATACAAATACATTAGTTTTCCACAATAAATTAACTCCTTACCTCCCACACTCCCCAATTTTATTATTTTTTTTTGTAAAAAAAATATATATATATACATACAATAAAAACAAACAAATAGTTACTTTAGGGACTGAACTTTTTAAATATTTATGTCGAGAGGGTATAACACTGTTACTTTATAAACTACGGGCTTGTAATTAGGGATGGATGCAAAACTGAAAAAAATGCACCTTTATTTCCAAATAAAATATTGGCGCCAAACATTGTGATAGGGACATAATATAAATGGTTTTATAACTGGGACAAATGGGCAAATACATTTCATGGGTTTTAATTACAGTAGCATGCATTATTTAAAAACTATAATGGCCGAAAACTGAAAAAGAATCATTTTTTCCCACATTTTTACCTATTTTCCCATTAAAACACATTTAGAATAAAATAATTCTTGGCATAATGTCCCACCTAAAGATAGCCTAATTGGTGGCGAAAAAAAAAAGATATAGTTCATTTCATTGTGATAAGTAATAATAAAGTTATAGACGAATGAATGGAAGGAGCGCTGAAAGGTGAAAATTGCTCTGGTGTTCAAGGGGTAAAACCCCTCAATGGTGAAGTGGTTAATGGTATTTTTTCTATTATTCATATGTGACGTGTCACAGAGATCTGAGCATTTGACATGATGTGTCACAACGTCAAAAAGGTTGGGAATGACTGTCCTACGAGATATCTCAGGAGAAAAGGGGAATTGCATATGGGTCTGTGTGTGTATACGTGCTTGCGTGTGTGCGCACGTGGGAAGAGGATGAAGGGGGGGGCACAAAAATCAGTTTTCGCTCAGGGCGCTGTGAAACCTAAGGCCGGCCCTGGTTACACACTTCAGACTACTATATAATAATACTACAAGTTACAGCGGTGAAATATCACATTTTTTACCTTATTACAGTCCAAAACTTTAAATATGGTTTATGATGATGTTTTGCCCCATACAGCTGGTTGCATACTTTTTATACTATGTTTACTTTAATTTGTGTTCATTTGCAATAGACTATATTAGCATCTGTGCTTTTGAATGAAATAATTCAATAACACAGTATGTCATAAAATTCACAACCACTACAAATCAAATTTATAGCATCATACTGGCAATGCAATCACCGGATAAATAGCTCACCTTAGCTAGCAAAATGCAGGATCTATTGAGCTGCAATACCTGAGTGAAAGATCAGTGTTTTAAACTGAAAATAGAAATGTATTTGGATGGCTATTCAGGATACGCGTGTTTGTTTGATTTATGACTCCTGGCTCAGCTGGAGTTAATTTATTATTGAAGGACTCAAAGCACAGGTCCAGAGAAAACTGCTGATATATAGTATGTGAACAGCAGTGGTCCAAGTTTACCATTCTTGCAATATATACATTCAAGTGCACAGGAGAAACGCAAAAGAGGGAAGAAAATGGGGAGTCATGTGGGGATGCTTTATATATATATATATATATATATATATATATGTGTGTGTATATATATATATATAGATATATAGATATATATAAACTATATAAACTATATATATATACATATATATAGTTTATTTGATCACAATAAGCAAATACATCAAAGTAACAGTTTCAGATTAATCTCACCCTTTGTAAAGCTGAAGGCAAAGGGCAAATAGGACACATAATATACTTTTGTGGCTCTGGAAGGAGGAAGGTGGTCTGAACCTTCTGGCCACCTGCTTTTGGAAGCCCACTTCGGGAAACACCCTCCTTTCTCACCACCAGCCACAAATCTATGACATATTTGATATGAAAAATGTTGAATGCTTCTTTCAATTCTTCTATATCCACTTCAGGCATGGTGTTTCAGGGACAGGTAGGATGCTAGAAGCAGCTTGACCTACAGCATGGTTACAGACTGTTCTAGTTATGTATAAATGGTTCCAGCTTAGCCTATATATAGCTTGATTCAGTAAAGGGTGCTAAATGTTAGCACGCCAGGGAAAAGCCCCTTAGTACGTGCAAAGTGCCTTTGCATGCGCTAATATGCGTACAAAAGTTTGATCAGTAAAAGCTTTTCCCATGCAAACTACTTAAAGGGGAACTGAAGAGAGAGGTATATGGAGGCTGTCCTGTGTTTTTCCTTTTAATCAATACCAGTTGCCTGGCAGCCCTGCTGGTCTATTTCTCTGCAGTAGTATCTGATTAAAACCAGAAACAAGCATGCAGCTAGTCTTGTCAGATCAGACTTATAAGTCTGAACCACTGAAACACCTGATCTGCTGCATGCTTGTTCAGGGGCTATGGCTAATAGTATTAGAGGCAGAGGATCAGCAGGGCTGCCAGGCAACTGGTATTGGCTAAAAGGAAATAAACATGACAGCCTCCATATACCTCTCTCTTCAGTTCCCCTTTAACACTCTAGTTTTTGGCATGCTAACTTTGTTAGCAGGCTTTAGTGAATCAAGCCCCTGGTCTAAATGCTAAAAAATGCAGAAATATTCTGTCAGTCTAATAAGAGCAGATCTTTCAGATAAATACTCTGATCTCGCTATGCATAGATCAATAATATCTTTATATCTGCTGGCTGTATCACAACCTGTCAATTCTAGTACAAAAAGGTGACAACAAGCATTATTAAAAACAAGAGCAAGTGGCAGGGTTCACACTTCCTGCATATTGCTGGCCAGCGTCACTACAGGTTGTCAAAACCACATACATACTCCAAACACCCTGCACATGCATCTAATGATATTGTGGCAGCCACTAGGATATTGCGTTGGATCCCTTTAAGTGAAATTCAGTTCATATTCCTGATTTTAATACCGATATATCCATCCACAACAACAATAGGGATAGTATGAATTTAGATCAGCATATGATAAGCCGAGCAGACTATGATATCAATGTTGCTTAAAATGACATATATATATCTCCTTTCTCGGCTGCAGTATGATCATAAACAGTTACTTTAAATCCCATCAAGTGCTGTGTAATCATCATAAGCTCAGTTCCATAGTATGTGCCAACAAGTGTTAAACTAGACAGTTCATCATTGCAGTGTTAGTGGATTAGTATAAGCATGTCATCTTGCTTGGCTGCAGTATGATCATAAACATTTGTTTCAATCTTATCAAGTGCTGTATAATTATCATAAGCCCAGTTCCATAGTATGTGCAAGCAAGTGTTAAACTAGACAGTTCATCATTGCAATGTTAGTAGATTAGTATAAGCATGTCATCTTGCTTGGCTGCAGTATTAGTCTAATCAATCTTTTTGCAATCCTGTCATCAGGTGACTCACCACCTCCTATGTGCACCAAGTACAGGTTGCTGAGTGTGTGTATAGGCACCTCCGTGGTAGTTTCAAAGCGGTCCTGATAGCTTAATCCCCAAGACTCTGCTTACTAACCGGCTGGTGTCACAACTCAGCACTGCCATGCCGCCATATTGGTTTATCTCCACAATGAACTTTCAATCAGGGGCAATCCACCAGGCCATGTAGAGTAGCGTTCACCACTGTCCGCTGCCTTATAAGCTCCGCCCACCTATGCATTTCACTCCCACTGGGCGTTTCCTCAGGGTGTGCTGATTAGTTACTGTGGTGGACACTAGATATAGGCCTCAATTCACTAAGCAGTTTAGACTAGTCTGCAGATGGTTTTTAGTGTACTGATGGTTTGGTGTAATGTTTAAGACCTGGTCTAAAACATTCAGTAATTACACAATTCACAAAGGCAAACAAGGAGTAACCACACCCACTTTTTCTGACAGAGATTAGACCAGCTGATTTCTGTCGGTAAAATAGTTCTGTGAGGTATTTTAGATGTGAGGATGGAACCTTTTGAATTAATTATGCAGGAGTTTAATTATATCCAGAGGAGAACTCATCAAAGGAGAAGGATGTCAGTCATAGCTACTCGTTTGTGAATTGCATCTTTTGATCATTTCCCCTGCTTTACCAATCTAATTACTAAATGGTTTAGACCAGGTCTCAAAACAGATCTAAAACATTTGGTAATAGTGAATTCCCCTTTGATGCAACTGACCAAACCATTAGTAGACTAAAAACCATCAGTAGACTAGTCTAAGCTGCTTAGTGAATTGAGGCCATTGCATCAAGTCTCCTCCTCTCCTCCTCCTCCTCTTAAACGGCCAGACTATTCACATATGTATTGAGTGGATATTGCATAATGTTACGCCTTGCATCAAAACAGGATCACAATGTTAGATTTTTAGATCTCTCTTTTTAACCTATTTTGGTTCCTGGACGTAGAAACTACGTCCAGGAACCATGCGCGCTACAGCATGCTCCCGCGGCTGATCGCACGAGTGCACGCGTGCTCCTGGCGATCAGTGAATCGGGCTATGAAGCCCGATCACTGATTCCTCTCCCCCGCTGAAAAAGCGACAGCTTCTCTCGGAAACTGCGCCTTTTCTGGCTGTTACCTACCCCATGCATTGCTCTAAGCGTGTGTTACGCTTAGAGTGACGTCATGTAAACAAACTCATGGCCGCCATCTTGTGGCCAAAAAGTAATACTACAACTGAAAGTTAAAAAAATTAAAATCAACACACATTTACATTATAAACATATTGTTTACCTCCCACCCTCCCAAAACTACCCAAATAAAATGTTTAATATAAAAAAACAACAACATTACAATAAAAAAAAACATGTAAATATTTACCTAAGGGTCTAAACTTTTTAAATATCAATGTAAACATGAAATATTTCTATATTTTTATTATTTTAAACTTGTAAATAGTGATAGATGCAAAACGGAAAAAATGCACCTTTATTTCCAAATAAAATATTGTCGCCATACATTGTGATAGGGACATAATTTTAATGGTGTAATTACCGGGACATATGGGCAAATACAATACGTGAGTTTTAATTATGGAGGTATTATTTTAAAACTATAATGGCTGAAAACTGAGAAATAGACCATTTTTTCAGTTTTTTTCTTATTCTTCCTCTTAAAATGCATTTACAGTAAAGTGGCTCTTAGCAAACTGTACCCCCCCAAAGAAAGCCTAATTGGTGGCGGAAAAAACAAGATATAGATCAGTTCATTGTGATAAGTAGTGATAAAGTTATAGGCTAATGAACGGGAGGTGAACATTTCTCAAGTGAAAACGACGGAACGCGAATGGGTTAAAGAAACATATCACAATAGACTTATTCTCTTGTCATTAATGATATATTAACCCTATGAAATCATACCACATTTTCTCAATCCTGCTATAGCCTCTATACATTATGGGCCTCATATAATGGTCCTGGTCTGGTACAGAATTAGAATTGCATTCTTTCATTGAAGAATTGAACAATAACTTAAGAAATAAAAAATTAACATACACGGCCAGTTTTACAACATTGTCATTTCTGGACTTGAAGCTAGACATTTAGGGGAACAGATTAATAAGTTCAACATATCACAAACCAACAACAGACAATAGCCTACTTCATGACTCTAGTCATCATCCCCACTCTTTTATTAGGGGAATACCGTATAGTCAGTTTGTCCGCATCCGCCGCAATTGTTTATCAGATCAGAAATTTCGGCAAGAGGCCCGTGAAATGTATGATAGATTCCATGAGAGGGGATACCCACACAGGGTACTGCGCTGAGCTCTCAAAAAGGCTTGGAGTTTGGATTGTTCGGGCCTCATATTGATGCAGACTCCTGGGTAGCAAATTACCACCCAAAGCAGGATAAACCTGGATGAACAGCAGGTGTGAATGATCTCTAAGTATGGATCCCATTGGGAGGAGGAGACTTGATACTATATCTAGTGTCCACCACAGTAACTAATAAGCACACCCTGAGGAAATGCCCAGTGGGCGTGAAACACATAGGTGGGCGGGGCTTACAAGGCAGCTGCAAACGGTGAATGCTACTCTACATGGCATGGGATTGCCCCTTTTTGAAAGCTCATTGCGGAGATAAACCAATATGGAGGCATGGCAGCGCTGAGCTGGGACACCAGCCGGTGGGTGAGCAGAGTCTTGGGGATTAAGCTATCAGGACCGCTTTGAAACTATCACCAGACCACAGAGGTGCCTATCCACACACTCAGCAACCTGTACTTGGTGCACATAGGAGGTGGTGAGTCGCCTGATGACAGGATTGCAAAAAGATTGATTATAATAATACTGCAGCCAAGCAAGATGACATGCTTATACTAATCTACTAACATTGCAATGATAAACTGTCTAGTTTAACACTTGCTGGCACATACTATGGAACTGGACTTATGATGATTACACAGCACTTGATGGGATTGAAAGTAACTGTTTATGATCATACTGCAGCCAAGCAAGATGACATGCTTATACTAATCCACTAACATTGCAATGATAAACTGTCTAGTTTAACACTTGCTGGCAGATACTGTGGAACTGAGCTTATGATGATTACACAGCACTTGATGGGTTTGAAAGTAACTGTTTATGATCATACTGCAGCCGATAAAAAAGATATATGTACTTTATGTCCTTTTAAAGCAGAAAATGAGCAGCATGAAAAACTAATTATAACAAGTAACTTGTCTATCTAAAGTTAGTTTACATAGCATATCTAGATGCAAAAGTTGAAAACGCTTATGATTATTTATTCCTGTGATACAATGAGGGCAGCCATGTTTTGTTTGTCACATTGTCACAGGCTAAGGGCTGGAGATGCTATCAGCTTGCCTGTGTGTAAATTCAGTCCCCTCTCCTCCTCCCTCCTCCCCTCTGCCTCTGAAATCTCTGGCTAGTAACACCTCCCCCTCCTCCTGCCCAGACTGAGCTCCTGTAAGCCCTTGCTACTGTCTGAAAATGCCAAGGCACTCTGAAAAGCTGTGGGTGAGGCTTGTTTAGTTTATGGGGAATTAAAGTATTAAAACAAAACAAAAAAGTATTTGGCTTGAGGAATGCTCTATAAACTATATGTAATGAACACAATTATGCAATGAGTAAAAGTTTATCTTGGATCCACTTTAAGCAAAATTGATAACATTGAGATTGTCAAAGTTTCCAAAACAGTGTAAGCAGGTGTGAGTGTGTGTGTGTGCGTGTGTGTGTGTGCGTGCGTACGTGCGTGCGTGCGTGCGCGCGTGTGTGTGTGTGAGTGTGTGTGTGCGTGTGTGCGTGTGTGTGTGCGTGTGTGTGTGTGTGCGTGCGTGCGTGGGCGTGTGTGTGTGAGTGTGTGTGTGCATGTGTGTGTGTGTGTGTGTGTGTGTGTGTGTGTGTGTGTGTGTGTGTGTGTGTGTGTACTCTAACAAGTATATACCACAGTTTATAGTCTATAAACTCCTAATATACCCCTAAATAGCCTATTGATGACACTTTTTGAAGCTATAACACCCACGTCCACCCTCTTGGCTCTTCTTGTATGTCTAGCAGTTAACAGTTCCACTCTGTTGTTTTACATAAAAATATAAAAAAAAAATCACAGAGGTGTTATTAGCAAATTAATTTACTGTAACTAAGTTTTTCTTTTTAAAGCAAAGTTTTACTAAAACAGCATTGAAACATTTTCTTTTTCAGCTATTCATGCCAGTAACTATTTTCTCATTATCGTTCTATCAATTTTCAAATAAGTATTCTACCTACGCTGTTAATTACCTGCTTTTGCTCCCTCTGCAAATGTAATTTGTTAAAAACTGATGTAGGTAGTGCTGCTATGAAGAATATCAGTATGGGAAAACATACAGTAATTGCTAGATAGGTAACTACAGTATTTTTGTCTGTCTATTTCTCCTCTCCCAGCTGTTGCATCACATGCAGCTCTCTAACTTAAAGAGGAACTGAAACCCAAGGATTGAACTTCATCCCAATCATTAGCTGATATCGCCTTTACCACGAAAAATCTTTACTTTTTCTCAAATGGCTCATTAGGGGGCTCTGTATGGCTGATATCATGGAGAAACCCCTCCCACAGTGTGATGTCAGCACCTAGGTACTGACATCACACTGTGGGAGCCTTTTTGCATTGTGGGAAATAACAGCTGTTTCCAACTGCAAAAAAAAAGCAGCATTTCATTCCACAGACATGTTCAGACTGGTGTGTTCGTATTTATTTGCTTACCTCTCTATAACTCTCTGGAGTTTCTCTTCATCTTCACACATTCCAGAATGGAAGTTAGTCTTACAACAATATTATCCACTAAAGCTATTTATAACATATGTTAAGTCATTCTTATAAGGTTCACTTTTTAATGCCTTCAGTGCTATTTTCTGTGATGTTAGTGATATCCACAGTATCAATGCATTCATAATTAAATAATAAAGATATCATAAAATACTAGAGGTTGATCTAAAACATGCTCCCTCATACATGTGTTGATTTAATCAATGGGTCTACTGTAGCAGCATTGATAGGCAGATAGGGCTATATTCACATAAGAACAGTAAACTTAATGTGCGGACAGCAAACCTAAAGTTTACCAGGATGTATATAATTCTCGTGATGTATTATACGAATTGTGTAAAGTGCTTTATACTAGTGATGCTCATCCTAGCTCGGATATCCGAAATACTCGGATATCCTAGCTCTTTTTTCACTATTCGAGCTCGAATACCGAGCTCGAATAGTATTAGCTATCCTGGCTGTGCTATCCGAGCGCACTCGGATAGCAATCAGCTATCCGGAGATATCCTAGCTATCCAAGCTCGGATAGCGTCATCCGCTCGGATAGCGTCATGTCAGACGTGACCTCGAGTCCTCACAAGCGAATCAGAGGGCTCCCAGCCCTCTGACTGCAGCCAATCACAGAGGGGGAGCCTAGGCCAAGCCCCCCTCTATAGATAGCAGGCGCCATGTTGCCTCACTCGTCCTGCTTGCGACTTACTGACTGACTGTACTTAGAGATTGCTCCAGTGCTTTTTGTCTGTGCAAGTAGTGCATTTATTGTTCAATACACCAAGCATTTTTACACTCCAACACTTGATATTCACCTGTATTGCTTTGTATTGTAGATAGATTGTATTTTAGGCAGTTTAGTTTGTGTGATTAGGGACTAGGGAGGGAGACTGTCACTGGTGCTGCTGCAGCAGCTAGGCCCTGTGCCTAGGCAAGGCAGCCTGCCCTGCTCTGTGCTCTAGTCTCTAGTTACCTGTGCTCTCACCTGTCCTACTCTACTGTACTACTTCTGTGTTAGATAGATTATTGTATTATTTTGTAGTTAGCAGGCCCAGCTTTACTGCTATACCTGTCCTGTATCTGCTAACTGTAATCTAGTCACACCTGTTCTATTGTTTAGCTAGATTCTTCTATTGTTTAGTTAGTACTGTAGTACTGCAGTCAGTGCTAGTAGTTGTTAGAGCAGTAGTACTACTGTGTTAGCTTTCTACAGAACTGCTGTGCTGGGAGCAATGCCAGTGTGACAGTTAGTGTGCACTAGTGTGTTCTCCTCTGCTGTCTGACTGGCACTTGGCACTAGAGATGTCGCGAACCTCCGATTTTCGGTTCGCGAACCCCGTTCGCGAACCTCCACGAATGGTTCGGTTCGCGAAAAAGTTCGCGAACCGCAATACACTTCAATGGGGAGGCGAACTTTGAAAATTTTAAAAAATTCTCCTGGCTAGAAAAATGATAGAAAACATGTTTCAAGAGCTCTAATACCTGGAGGTACACCTGATTGAGTGAAATACACATCACTGCTGGAGGACCAACCCTCCCTCCCTTCCTCCTCCAAGCAAGGTCCTTATATCATTTGACTCAGTTGTCTGCCTACACTAATTAGTTATGGGACAGCTGCTACACACTCTGCTAGGGAAATTTTAATTAGCCTCTTGTGGGTCTCCCACCTCCCACCTCCCTCCTCCCCTTCTACCCTTCTACCTCCTACCTTCTACTGACTGAAGTCAGACTGGATTAGCTGCATGCTTGTTTCAGGGTGTGATTCAGCCACTATTGCAGTCACAAAGATCAGCTGGACTGCCAGGCAACTGGTATTGTTTACAGGAAACATCCATATCACTCTCAGTTAAGGTTCCCTGTAATCAACCTGTTTCTATTGCATTGAGCATAAATGGTCATTTTTAGGCCAGCTTCACTTACTACTGTAGTGGTACAGTGGTTAGGGTGACTTGCCCACCACACAGTGAGAGCTGGGTTCGATTCCCAGCCATGGTATGATGTATACTGGTTTTTAAAATAGTATAATTCCCTGGCAGAAGAGACCCTCCTCCCTCCGGTAGGAGGGAGGAGGGAATAGGTAGAAGGGTAGAAGGGTAGGAGGGTAGAAGGGTAGGAGGGTAGAAGGGTAGAAGGGTAGGAGGGTAGGAGGGTAGAAGGGTAGAAGGGTAGGAGGGTAGAAGGGTAGGAGGGTAGAAGGGTAGAAGGGTAGGAGGGTAGGAGCGTAGAAGGGTAGGAGGGTAGAAGGGTAGGAGGGTAGAAGGGTAGGAGGGTAGAAGGGTAGGAGGGTAGAAGGGTAGGAGGGTAGAAGGGTAGGAGGGTAGAAGGGTAGAAGGGTAGGAGGGTAGGAGGGTAGAAGGGAGACCCACAAGAGACCCACAAAAGCTAATTAAAATCTCCCTAGCAGAGTGTGTAGCAGCTGTCCCATAACTAATTAGTGTAGGCAGACAACTGAGTCAGATGGTATAAGGACCTTGCTTGGAGGAGGGAGGGTGGGTGGGTCTAGCAGTGAGAGAAGTGTGTTTGGCAATAATGTGTCTGCTGACAGTGATATGGAGGGTCAAAGTTTTGGTCAATAGAGCATTATGGGGCGAATCGAAGTTCCGCAAAAGTTCGCCTGATGCAGGCGAACGCGAACCCCCAAAGTTCGCCTGGAACCGTTCGCAGGCGAACCGTTCGCGACATCTCTACTTGGCACGTGCCACATCCGGCATGCTCCTGGCACATGTTACACCTGCTGCTGCTGCTGCATTGCCCTGCGCCTGCTGCCTGTGCAGCTCCCACCGACAGGGTGCCACAGGCCACTGATACCGCCTATATTTAACCCAAAACACAATTGGTGCGTAATTTTTTGGAGGTGTCTGGGGTGAAAACTGTCATGTCCCAGTTGTGCGGTTGGACTTTGGACACAATGTGGGCTGCACGACTGCTGTCTGGAACCTAGGCCTGATGTTAATTTACAGCTATTTTTTTTTGGGGGGGGAGGGATTTTAAGTCCCCACATCATCAATTCCTCTTCGATGTTCACCGAACCGTTCTCTTAATGGTCTGGTGGTGCGGCCTACATAGTATTTTGGGCACCCACAAATCAGTAGGTATATTACATGTGTGATGGCACAACTAATAAATTGCTTAACTTGGATTTTAACATCGTTTGCCTGTATGGAGCTAGACCGGTGCTTGATATACTTGCAACATTTGCATCTGGTTTTCCCACATGCAATGTTGCAAAGAGGAATAGAGGATGGCAGTCAGGGCCACAGTGTTCCCAGACACTTCTTGGAGAACCACGGTCAGAGCATGGACACTCTAGAAGTTCTCGGGCTGGAAACTATTCCCTCTAACATACCAGGTGGCCTGAGATTCAGGAAATTGTGTGAACAAGAAGCTCACTGGATCTTTAGGTTGAACACTTTGGCACCCTTTGGTCTCAACGAAGAAGTCGAAACAGCTAACTTTGTTTGAAATACCCCTCCTGGGCCAACTTGTCCACTATCCCCCATGTCTCCTCCCCCTTCCTCTCCCCCCTCCTGTTTCCTTCCCCCCCTTCCTTATTACAATTCCCCTTTTCCCTTCCCTTCCCCCGCTCCCCCCCCCCTCCGTGTACCCTCCCCACCCGTCCCGGCATCAACTTGATTTGTTTATGTTGTTTTGTTTATTTTTATCAATTTATATATATTTTTTGATTTTTTTCATTTTTCTTTTCATTTTAATTTTATTTTTATTATTTATCATTTTTTATTTTCTATTTTTCATTTTATTTATTATTTATTACTTTTTATTTTTTTACATTCATATTTATTTTTAGTTTTACTTTCATATTTATATTTTTTATTTTTATTCTTTTATATTTTTTATTTTTCATTTTCAATTTTACATTTATCCACTTTTATTTCCATTTTCCAAGGTATTATTGTATTCCTTCACATTCAATCCCCTTCAATTTTCCCTCCATTATTGCATTATCCCATGTTCCGATTTGTGTATATGTTGATTTATTTCTTCTATGATTCCTATGTTTGAATTTCCAATTAGATATTGTAACATTTAGAGACACAGTGCTAATTACCCACCGCCGTCACAGATCTATATTAACTAACTATGTGTCCATGGCAACCCAGAGCATTATAGCCTAACAGGTCCAGGTTGGCATGGCAGCGCCGCGGCCAGTATGCCCAGGCAGAAGGGACGCAATGTGACGTCACTCCGCCTAGTCACGGGGTCCCTTTCAGCTGCGAGAGTCGGGTTGCTATAGTAACCACCCGACTAGCAGCTGAGACGCTGATGACGCGGCGCCCGGCGTTCTAAACACGCCCCCTCCACCTCCCCACCGATCCGTACGGGTATCCCAGCCAATGGCGGCTGTCACCTCCGTGACATTACGCTTGCCATTGGTCCTGCATGCGTATAATAGGCCGCACCCTCTCCATTCCCAAGTGACTGATTAGTGGAGAGCATTTTGCTCCAAGCACGCCCCCTGTCCGAGCGGCCCTCAAGCACGCCCCATGCCTGACATCATCTCCCGAGCGGCGATGTAGCAATTAGCCCTCCATCCTTCACAGACTGATGCAGCAGCAAGAGACTTGTTCCTAGTCTCTGCACGATCAGCTGCACAGCAGGCACACTACAAGCACCATTACCCTGCAGGTAAGATCGCTGGATTAAAGCACAATGTTTACTTTCAACACATTGCTGACAGACAGGGTTTTATCCAATCCCTATCCCTCTACCCAAAACGCCCATTTTGGGGCTACTACATACAGGTGAATGACAGGCTTTTTCACCTACCGACAAGCTCTTTCTTACACCACCTCCAAAAAAGGGGAAGGACAAGCCAAATCTGGCTCCCACCCCTCATTACACATTTCCCTCCAAATAGAGAGTATATAAGCATCTCGTGTGCGAGCTGGTGGCGTTATCTGACGAAGGCGTGGAACACCGAAACGCGTAATAACGCAACCAGCACACGTTTTTTCCTTGGGGGAGCCTCTAGGGTCGCTCTCCACCTGATCCTCTCGACTCCGATGGCCACGGCAGTTTGAGGTGCACCCACCAAGGAAGGATTTTAAGGATTTTACATACTTGTATTCAACTTATATCTAGTAAGTGAATTTTTATTTGCGCAATTTGTTTTAATAAAGTGTTGTTACACTATGGAGCGCTCTTCCTTCTCTATTTTTGTTTTTTTGACCAAGCCTTTCTGACAGCCGGGCTTTAAAGGAGCAGCTAAAGTGTGACTCTACTCGGCCACCCTTGAATACCGCCCTAGCAGCGCCAGATTGCACATCTTTTTCATTTCAAATTTGAATTGCTCTGGTTCACACTGTTTGTGAGTGCTTGAGAAAAGTCTCATTGTTCAAATTGTACCAGGTGCACTGCATTATGATATTCACTGTTTAATAAAAAGGACATTTACTGTAAATATAAGACTGAGTCCTGGAGTTTGTTCATGTTGGCTGTCAATATGACTATGATCCTCTTGTACCTTGAAGTAATGAGTAATGCAGGGTCCTTCTAACTTTTTTTAAGGATTCATGGTCAATAAAAGAAATCTGATCAATTGCTACCCAGCACCAGCAATACCATTTATCCTCTAATATTATGTGCCTTTCATGGGAGAAATACAAAAAGCTCTACTAGTATATAAAAATTAACTAATTCTTAAACTCTTATTAGTTATAATATGAAGCTGTGGAAAATCACCAAACTTACATTTTAATTAATGCCAACAGGAGTTAAAAGGTAGACTGCTTGAGTGGGGGTATGAGGAGGATGTATTAGAAAAAGCATTTGAAAAGGCTGCAGTTAGGGATAGACTTTCCCTTTTGAAACTTATTAAAAAGAATGTTTGTTTATGCACTTTACTTTTTCCCCAATGTGTGATAAAGAATTTATACTCTGATCAGCGCTGCAGAAGATGTTGGCGCTTTATAAATACTGAATACAATAATAAGAATTGGCACATCTTAAAGTGGACCCAAATTAAAAATACAAGATTTCAGAAATAAAATCTATTTTCTAAATTATAATAATAAATAGCAGCCCTTTTTTCAGCTGCATGATGACAAATATATAATATTTTTTATTTATTGGAGGAACCCCTCCGGCAAGCTGGTGGCGTAGATGGTGTCCGGCAATGGAGGAATTGCTAATGGCTGCCCCCTAGTATAACCCTAGCTATGAAAAGAGAAGGGTGGAAAGCATGCACTGAAATGATCATAGGCTTGAAGGAGTGTTTATCTTTGTATGTGTCAGAGTGGTGCAACTAAATATTTTTAATTAAAAAATGTTTGGTTTGGGTCCGCTTTAACTGAGGATCCATCATTGAGTAATATGTGTGCCAGGCCCCTTGTGTCTCCTTTAGCTACTTTGGCCTCCTGGACGTACTAGCTACGCCCAGGAGGCCATGTGCGCGTCCGCGCGCTCCCGCAGCCGATCGCGCGCGTGCACGCGCGCTCCCGGCCTGCTGTTCGTTAGCTAGGCAATCAGTGAATCGGGCTATGGTGCCCGATCACTGATTCCTCTGCCCCGCAGAAAAAGCGACAGCTTCTCTCAGAAGCTTCGCTTTTTCTGGCTGTTGCGTCCCCATGCGTCCCTCTAAGCGTATGTTACGCTTAGAGTGACGTCATGTAAACAAACTCATGGCCGCCATCTTGTGGCCAAAAAGTAAAACTACAACTGAAAGTAAAAAAATTAAACTCAACACATATTTACAATATAAAACTGCTGCTTACATCCCACCCTCCCAAAAATACCCAAATAAAATGTTTATTCTAAAAAAACAAAAAAAAATTACAATAAAAAAACATGTAAATATTTACCTACGGGTCTAAACTTTTTAAATATCAATGTAAAGATGAAATATTTCTATATTTTTTTATTTTAAACTTGTAAATAGTGATAGATGCAAAACAGAAAACATGCACCTTTATTTCCAAATAAAATATTGTCGCCATACATTGTGATAGGGACATAATTTTAATGGTATAATAACTGGGACATATGGGCAAATACAATACGTGAGTTTTAATTATGGAGGCATGTATTATTTTAAAACTATAATGGCTGAAAACTGAGAAATAATGATTTTTTTCTGTTTTTTTCTTATTCTTCCTGTTAAAATGCATTTACAGTAAAGTGGCTCTTAGCAAAATGTACCACCCAAAGAAAGCCTAATTGGTGGTGGAAAAAACAAGATATAGATCAGTTCATTGTGATAAGTAGTGATAAAGTTATAGGCTAATGAATGGGAGGTGAAAATTGCTCGGATGCGTAAAGTGAAAACGACTGAAGGCTGAAGTGGTTAAAAGAGGAAACTAAAAAGAGAACTAGCTTGGAACTGGCTGACTAGTTTCCCCTTGGTTTTGAAATTATCAATGTGGTGGTTGCTCTTGTTGTAATTTAATATCACAGGTAGAAACTTCTATAGATCTTGCAAATATTGTAAGATTAACCTCTTGAGGACCCTGGGCTTAACCCCCCCCTAGTGACCAGGCCAATTTTTACAATATAGACCACTGCAGCTTTAATGTCCCCCCTTTTCTGCCCACCAATAAGCGCTCTATATTGGTGGGTAATGATCACTCCCAGGATGTTTTTTTTTATATATAAATATTTATTACATTTATTTTGAAATAAATTTGTTTATTTATTTATTTATTTTACAAAATTCCCTCCCCCCGCCAGCCAAGCATTGTGATCAGCTGTCACAGCGGATCACTTGTGTGCCTCTAAGGAGGACAGTCGTGTCACACGGCTTTCCCCAGTACAGCGCTGCTGTAGATCATAGCACTGTACAATGTAAATAGACAGCGGTTTCACCATCTAATAATCTGCTAGTGGTGATCGCCGCTGGGAGGCTGAAGAGAGAGCTCTGTCATTCATGAGGAGATGCGTGATCTCCTGCATATCCCTGCCCCAGGACCAATTGGCGTTAGGCCGTCCTGGGGTAGAGTTGGGCCGAACCTCCGATTTTAGGTTCGTGAACCGGGTTCGCGAACTTTCGCGGAAGGTTCGGTTCGCGTCAAAGTTCGCGAACCGCAATAGACTTCAATGGGGAGGCGAACTTTGGAAAAAAAAATTATGCTGGCCACAAAAGTGATGGAAAAGATGTTTCAAGGGGTCTAACACCTGGAGGAGGGCATGGCGGAGTGGGATACACGCCAAAAGTCCCCGGGAAAAATCTGGATTTGACGCAAAGCAGCGTTTTAAGGGCAGAAATCACATTGAATGCTAAATGACAGGCCTAAAGTGCTTTAAAACATCTTGCATGTGTATACATCAATCAGGTAGTGTAATTAAGGTACTGCTTCACACTGACACACCAAACTGTTCACTGAACAGAACAGGTATGCAGTGGCGGGTTCACTGAACAGAACAGGTATGCAGTGGCGGGTTCACTGAACAGAACAGGTATGCAGTGGCGGGTTCACTGAACAGAACAGGTATGCAGTGGCGGGTTCACTGAACAGAACAGGTATGCAGTGGTGGGTTCACAGAACAGGTATGCAGTGGCGGGTTCACTGAACAGAACAGGTATGCAGTGGCAGGTTCACTGAACAGAACAGGTATGCAGTGGTGGGTTCACAGAACAGAACAGGTATGCAGTGGCGGGTTCACTGAACAGGTATACAGTGGTGGGTTCACAGAACAGGTATGCAGTGGTGGGTTCACAGAACAGGTATTCAGTGGTGGGTTCACAGTACAGGTATGCAGTGGCAGGTTCACTGAACAGGTATGCAGTGGTGGGTTCACTGGACAGGTATACAGTGGTGGGTTCACAGAACAGGTATGCAGTGGTGGGTTCACAGAACAGGTATTCAGTGGTGGGTTCACAGTACAGGTATGCAGTGGCAGGTTCACTGAACAGGTATGCAGTGGTGGGTTCACTGAACAGGTATACAGTGGTGGGTTCACAGAACAGGTATGTAGTGGTGGGTTCACAGAACAGGTATTCAGTGGTGGGTTCACAGTACAGGTATGCAGTGGCAGGTTCACTGAACAGGTATGCAGTGGTGGGTTCACTGAACAGGTATACAGTGGTGGGTTCACAGAACAGGTATGCAGTGGTGGGTTCACAGAACAGGTATGCAGTGGTGGGTTCACAGAACAGGTATGCAGTGGTGGGTTCACAGTACAGGTATGCAGTGGCAGGTTCACTGAACAGGTATGCAGTGGTGGGTTCACTGAACAGGTATACAGTGGTGGGTTCACAGAACAGGTATGCAGTGGTGGGTTCACTGAACAGGTATGCAGTGGTGGGTTCACAGACACAGTACAGGTATGCAGTGGTGGGTTCACAGAACAGGTATGCAGCCAGGAACAAGCTAAGCCTAACTAATCTTTCCCTATGAGAGACAGTGCAGCAGCTTGCCCTACTCTCACTAATGCAGGCAGGCACACGAGTGACCGTAATGGCCGCCGCTGCCTGCCTTATATAAGGGGGGTGGGGCTCCAGGGGCTAGTGTAGCCTAATTGGCTACACTGGGCCTGCTGATTGTGATGTAGAGGGTCAAAGTTGACCCTCCATGGTGCATTATGGGGCGAACCGAACTTCCAAAAACGTTCGCCTGCGGGACGCGAACGCGAACCACGGAAGTTCGCATGGAACCGTTCGCAGGCGAACCGTTCGGCCCAACTCTATCCTGGGGCTGCCGCCGTGGTCACACCCGTCTGAAGGTGGGTTAAATAATTTATTAACTGTAAGTCTAAAACTGGCCACTAATGGTCCAATTTCTAGAGAAAAATCGTTCGAGCGATCAGAAATTCTGATCGGATTGGTTGTAAATAATCTCCATTGGTGGACTCAATCGATTATGAACGAGTGAAAAAAAATGTCGCCCGAATGAATTTTCGTCGAATGAAAATTTGGATTTTCTTGGTAGTCGTGATAGATAGGAAGCAAAGATTGGTTAGTTGATGGTGTAGTGAACGATTTTTTGTCCGATCAGAATTTCTGATCGCTCGAACGATTTTTCGCTAGAAATTGGACAGTTAGTGGTCACCTTTAGATGATAGTTTATGCTGTGTTGTGTTCAGGTGACTGTATTTATAGTGGGAGAACCACCAGGATGTTGAAGGACAGATTTTCAGGAGCATTGCAGGTCAGTAGACAATGAAAGTGGTTGCCCCAGATTGATCCAACTTGTCAGGAATCAACAGGGTGGTGAATCTTCAATTTTGAGGTTTGTGGGGGTGGAACAGGTTAGGGGAGGTGAGGGGGATGGTAGAGCACTTTAAAGTGGATCCAAGATAAACTTTTATTACTCATTGCATAATTGTGTTCCTTTCATATAGTTTATATGGCATTCCTCAAGCCAAATACTTTTTTGTTTTTATTTTAATACTCTAATTCCCTATAAACTAAACAAGCCTCACCCACAGCTTTTCAGAGTGCCTTGGCGTTTTCAGACAGTAGCAAGGGCTTATGGGAGCACAGTCTGGGCAGGAGGAGGGGGAGGTGTTACTAGCCAGAGATTTCAGAGACAGAGGGGAGGACGGAGGAGGGGGAATTAGGTTTTCACAGGCTGAGTGCAGGAGATGCAGACAGCTTACCTGTGTGTAATGTTTACAAACAACATGGCTGCTGTCATTGTATCACAGGAAGAAATAATCATATTCTGTTGAAGCTGTTTGCAGCTAGATTTGCTGTGTAAACTATCTAAACTTTAGATAAGATATATAGACAAGTTACTTGTTATAGTTACTTTTTCATCTCGGATCCCCTTTAAGAGACTGTACCAATGAGAAAGCCATTGGATAATGTACTATGATGCTACAGGTCCTTAGGGCCTTAATGAAATAAACTATTTGTCATTTTTTTTTCTAAAGTAGCTGTTGGTTTTCTGCACTTTAACATTTTTAAGGAAATCAATGTAGTTTGTATTACATGATTCTCTGTGTATTCTGTTTATTTTGTATAGTAGGATGAGCTGTTCCTGTTTGTGGTGGTTTTTGTAAATTACGTAATTTTTTAGATGTTTGTCCCACCCTCCTATAAATTTGGCTTTTAACGTCCGTGTTCCCTTCAAATTAGAGTGTTTTTTGCATTTGTACGTTTTTCCCATAACTTTGTCGGCCTGTTTTGCATTTGTCCATCATTTTCCATGGTTTTCTACCCTCTTAACGGTTGTCCCCAATATTTGCGGACATCCGAGTGGGAGTATGTTGTGACTGTTGACCTGAGCGGAAGCGGAAATTACTTCTTCTGAGTGTATGGCATGCTTTGTGTATAGCTAATACATGCTGTTATGTTATGGAGCAAGGAGGAGTTTCTCCCTCCACACTGGTAGGTAATAGCTTGCTGTATGCTATAAAAGGTCAGTGCAGAGATGCGTCAGTTGTCCTTATGTGCCTCTGTAAAAGGTGAAACAGCTGTCGACCACTCTACTTTGGCGACCTCCCTTATCCTATGTGAGTGTTTTAAATGCCATTTTTGCACCAATAAAACTTGTATTAGCAACATGAATGTGCCCTCCACATTGTTTCATTGTGGAGTGGATTGTTGTTTTGCTGAGAAGTTGGCATGTCGGGTGAACTGCGTATCTGTATCTAGCCGTATATTAAAAGGCACATATAATATGTATTAATATTTAATAACAAGACTTGTACAGCAGGATACCCAAGCAGCCCAGGGTGACCCAAAACTACAAGGAATTTATACACCAGCGGTTCTGGGTGTAAGCCTAGCTACACGGGTATAAAGAAATAATTTGCATATTAAGTAGTGATGTATTGTGAGATACCACAGCTGCTCACTTATGGCTGAATTATTGCAAACGTCTTCTGTTTTAAGGAGGCAAACTACAATAAAACGTATATAATATAATACTGACACATGATTATAACAATCTTTTTTTTTTTATATAATTTAAAAATGAAATTTGATTTTATGCCTGAATTTCCTAGTCATGATGACTTAAACAGTTTTTACAAACTTGATTTCATGGTATAACACACAGCTTAAAATTGCTAAAGGATATTCACATTATTTCTGACACACAAAGTTTCACTTTGCACTTTTTTCAGTGTTCATTAATCTTGTTACATTATTTTACATATCAAATGACCACCTATTGTCTTTACCTTCTGTCAGTTCTGATCATGTCACTAATACAAGTAGTATGATATGTCAATAGAAGGTGACCATATATGATTTACTGGTAGCGCGCCCAGGCTATGCATATGCATAGGTAGAATTTAGTTAGTGTTAGGTCCCCTCCCATGGAGGAAAGACTTCTTCAACAGTGGGAGGGACAAGTACCTAACAAATTGCAAATTGTTAGTGAAACTAACATCCTCCAAGTGGTAGACAGGTCATGTGTATGCTCATTGTGTATTTGAATCCCATGAGTGGGGTGTGCACTTTTTTGCAGGTAAGCACTCATCTGTTTTTAAGTAGCGCTGTTCATTTCTTTGCTATGCATATATGATTTAGATTACTGTAGTTCCTTGCTCCATTGCAACTGTAAGTTACCAGTTAGACCCCCACTATAGACCTAGACAATGGCAGTAATTAATGACAAACAAGTTTGTCTTTTCCTAAATTGACAGCAGACTTGCATTGGAAATTAAAAATAGAAACTGTCTCAGAGTCCAGGCTCCTAATCCCAATGAAGTGTCCTAAAAATCCTCTCACAGGCTTGAGGTTAATGTATTTTTTATTTTGTATGGGCAGAAGCAAGTCTTGTATGGGCAAGAGTAAGGGCCCGTTCTCACCTGAGCGGGAATCGTGCGATTTACGCTCACGGCAAACCGCTAGCGGTTCTGCAAGAACCGCTACACAATGTAGCGAGGGGCAGTGTTCTCACTGCCGCGGTTGCGGTTAGCGATAACCGCAACCGCGCTGCATGCAGTGGTTTGCCGGCGATAAGCATTCCGCGACTTGCGATCGTGATTAGCGTGATTAGCATGCTAATCGCTATCGCTCCAAAACCGCCACAGTGTCCAGTGATTTTTCTGCGCTAATCGCGGGAAAATCACTCCCGCAAAACGTTCTGCGGGTTTAAGTGTGAACGGGCCCTTAGGCTTCACAAAATGGTAAATGATGACAAGTCAAGTCTATGCACAATTTTTGAGGCATCCTTGATGCCTTCATATACAAGATATATATACAGTGGCTGAATAGTGTACTGGTTAACCTCCTTGGCGGTATGAAAAATACCGCCAGGAGGGAGCGCAGCAGTTTTTTTTAAAAAAAAAATTTTTTTAATCATGTAGCGAGCCGAGGGCTCGCTACATGATAGCCGCTGCTGAGCGGCATCCCCCCGCTCGCTTCGATCGCCTTCGGCGATCTCCGATCAGGAAATCCCGTTCATAGAACGGGATTTCCTGGAGGGCTTCCCCCGTCGCCATGGCGACGGGGCGGGATGACGTCACCGACGTCACTGACGTAGGGACGTCATTGGGAGTCCCGGGCCACCCCTCGGCGCTGCCTGGCACTGATTGGCCAGGCAGCGATGGGGTCTGGAGGGGGGGGGGGGCCCGCGCCGCAGCAGATAGCGGCGATCGGGCAGGGGCCGGCGGCGATCAGAGTGCTGGCGCAGCTAGCAAAGTGCTAGCTGCGTCCAGCAAAACAAAAATTATGAAAATCGGCCCAGCAGGGCCTGAGCGGCACCCTCCGGCGGCTTACCCCGTGTCACACACGGGGTTACCGCCAAGGAGGTTAAAGTGAACCTAAAGCCAGTTAAAAAAAAGAGATGAACTCACCTGGGGCTTCCCTCAGCCCCTGCAGCCGATCGGTGCCCTCGCAGCTCCGCTCCGATGCCTCTGAACCCGCCGGCGACGACTTCCGGTTTCGCCGTCACCGGCCGACAGGCATGGGAACACGAGTGATTGTTCGCGTTCCCAGCCTGTATATCGCCCCCTATGCTGCTATTGCGGCCAGGAGGTCGCTCTAGTGGCTGCCTCACAAGCGCTTTGAGTCCAACAGGAGAAAGGCGCTATACAAATACTGCCATTATTATTATTTTTGATGCGCTTTTTAAAAATAATTTTGTAGATAAACTATGTGCTTTTTCAATGACACTTCATGTCAAAATGAATGCTAAATCTGTAAATTAAAGAGCTGACTGCAGTTTTTACATTTTTAGCCTGTGTGGTTCTGTATACTGAAGTCCATAAAAATATGGTGAAGAGGCAAGCTAACAAGTTTTAAAGCATTTCACTTTTAAAATCTACCTACACTATAATAATGCTGTGACATTAATGAAAATGTACCATAATCAAAAGAATTATATTGGACCATTTGTCCCAATGCTTTCATACAATCAATAGTAGCTGCCTTAACTAGTTTTGCCTCTTGGACGTGACTTTCCCACTGTGCCGCCCCCCCCCCCCCATTAGCCCGGAGATCGATCTAAGTCCCTTGTAGAAAAACTTTTGGCTTCTTTTCAGAGGCCGCAGTCTTTCTGAAAAAACAAATTCTTGTACTCAGTTGTAGCTCCTGTGAGCAAGCTTGCTCGCTCACAGGATAGAAAAACAAAAACTCACTGTAGTATGTCTCAATGTAGTAAAACTACATGCACATACATTTTTAATACAAAAAGACACAATAAATTTAAAATTAACTGTTTACCTCCCACACCCCAAAAAATACCCAAATAACATTTTTAACTAAAAAAATTTAAAAAATTACAATTTTAAAAAAAACCAAACAAACCTAAATAGTTACCTAAGGGTAACTATTTAACTTTTTTAATATGCATGTGAAGATGGAATACAACTAATCTTTTTTAAATTATAAGCTTGTAAATAGTGATGGACACAAAACTAAAAAAATTCACCTTTATTTCCGAATAAAATATTGGCGCCATACATTGTAACAGGGACATAAGTTAAAAGGTGTAATAACCGGGACAAATGGGCAAATAAAATATGTAGGTTTTAATTATGGTAGCATGTATTATTTTAAAGCTATAATGGCTGAAAACTGAGAAAGAATGCATTTTTTTTACATTTTTTTCTTAATATTCCTGTTAAAATGCATTTAGAAAAAAATAATTCTTGTACCACCCAAAGAAAGCCTAATTGGTGGCTGAAAAAACAACATATAGATCAATTCATTGTGATAAGTAGTGATAAAGTTATTGGCGAATGAATGGGAGGTGAAAATTGCTCGGATACATAAGGTAAAAAATGATTGAAGGGTGAAGTGGTTAAGGATGTGAAATGTCTGTACTATATGACCCAATCCTGTCATTTCTCAGAGTAAAGAAAACAGTTGGAGTTTTTTATGTTTTCAAAAAAGTATTCACTAATGTATTCAGAATTTTAGTGTAGTGGCGGTAGTTATTATTATTGTTATTATTATTATTATCAAGTTGAATTATAAAACCCAGTCATAAAAACATTAAGACACTACAACCTAACGTATTGTTATACCTGTTGAAACTTAGAAGTGTAATTTTTTTAAATAAAAGTATATTTAAAATTTCAAGCCAGCAACGTATTTCATTGAGATGGGCATAAATGGAGCTGGTTAAGTTATGAAATACGAAAAAAAAAAAACGGTAAAAAGTCACACTACTAATTAACCTCTTGCCGACCGCGTCACGCCAGTAGGCGTGGCCGCGGCGGCAGCCCCAGGACCGCCTAACGCCAATTGGCGTAAAGTCCTGGGGCTCTGTTTTGCAGGAGATCGCGCACAGGCTGCGCGCGCATCTCCTGCTTGGGGGGCGGAGCTCCGCCCCGCCTTCAGTCTCCGAGCGGCTATTGCCGCTCGGGAGACTGTTAGACGGCGTGATCGCCGTCTATTTACTCTGTGCAGCGCTGCGATCAGCAGCAGCGCTGCACTGGGGACAGCCGTGTGACACGGCTGTCCCCCTGGGGGACAAGAGAGCGATCGGCTCTCATAGGCAGAAGCCTATGACAGCCGATCACTGTAATTGGCCGGCTGTGGGGAGGGAGGGAGCGAGGGAGGGAAGGGATTTAAAGGAAGAGGGTTTGTTTTTTTTAAAAACAGCAACACAAATATTTATTAAAAAAAAAAACATGGGGGGAGCGATCAGACCCCACCAACAGAGAGCTCTGTTGGTGGGGAGAAAAGGGGGGGGGGAATCACTCGTGTGCTATGTTGTGCGGCCCTGCAGCTTGGCCTTAAAGCTGCAGTGGCCTTTTAAACTAAAAATTGCCTGGTCACTAGGGGGGTTTAGCCCTGCAGTCCTCAAGAGGTTAAGGGCCAGTTCACATTAGCAGTGAGCGGAATGGAAGCGGAACGTATACTGTACAAACGGTCCGGTATGCGAACGGATCCAATGTTAACCATCCATCCGTTTGTACGGATCCGTTGTCCGTTCCGCTCAACGGACAAAAAATGCTGCAAAATGCTTTTCCTGGACCATTGTGCCCAGCGGAACGGAAACAGTAGGTTTTGCAGCTACATAGGAACAAATACAAAACTCACAGTTTACAGCACACTGGCTGTAAAAACTAACAGTTTTTACCTGATCCTGATGGCTGGATCAGTACGACCACCTCCGCAAAAAAACACTAATGTGAACCGGGCCTAATTGGCAATTAACAACAAGGTAGTAACATGACTTGGGTACAAACCTCCCAGAAAGGTAGAGTCTCTCAGATTTAAAATCGGGATGGGACATGAAATACAGTGAAACACACTGCAAATAGTAATACAATTTAACAGAAACATATATCAGCATAAAATAAATAAAACGAAGTTAGGAGTATCATCTTGTACAGTATATAAGAAGAAACGGAGGGGCCACAAGAAGTATGGGGGCTTAAAGTGAACCCGAGGTGAAAATAAACTGATGAGATAAACAATTATATTTATCCTCCTACTCTTAAAAAATGTTAAGATACCCATGGTTTTATTTTATATGCATGTTTTGATGTCTCTGCTCAGTGGCAGCCTATTAAGTGTCCCTAAATGAAAATACATGAACTTTTACTTGATCCTTTTCTATCCCTCTCTGCTCTCAGAGGTTGTATTCTGCCAGGAAAACTTTTATGGCTGTGATTTGCTTGTTAGTGATGTTTACTATATTCCCGACAAGGTACCGACAAGACAGAAGCTGTCACTTCCATGCCTAAAAATTAACTCTTTTAGGCAGTAAAATAGAACAAGTAAAAAAGCCTGATTATTAACCACTTCACCACTGAGGGGTTTTACCCCTTGAACACCAGAGCAATTTTCACCTTTCAGCGCTCCTTCCATTCATTCGTCTATAACTTTATTATTACTTATCGCAATGAAATGAACTATATCTTGTTTTTTTCGCCACCAATTAGGCTTTCTTTAGGTGGGACATTATGCCAACAATTATTTTATTCTAAATGAGTTTTAATGGGAAAATAGGAAAAAATGTGGGAACAAAATATTATTTTTCAGTTTTTGGCCATTATAGTTTTTAAATAATGCATGCTACTGTAATTAAAACCCATGAAATGTATTTGCCCATTTGTCCCGGTTATAAAACCATTTAAATTATATCCTTATCACAATGTTTGACGCCAATATTTTATTTGGAAATAAAGGTGCATTTTTTTCAGTTTTGCATCCATCCCTAATTACAAGCCCGTAGTTTATAAAGTAACAGTATTATACCCTCTTGACATAAATATTTAAAAAGTTCAGTCCCTAAGGTAACTATTTATGGTTTTTTTTTATTGTATTTTTTTTTTAATTACAAAAAAAAATTAAATTGGGGAGTGTGGGAGGTAATGAGTTAATTTATTGTGTAAAACTAATGTATTTGTATATGTAAAAATGTAGTTTTACTATTTGGCCACAAGATGGCCACAGGGAGTTTGTTGTCATGCGACCTGTAAGCGTCTGGAAGGACGCTTACAGGAAGCAGTATGAGGCTGGGAAAATCACAATGATCGCGCTGTTTCTCATAGAAGCAGCAGATCATTGCGGGGGCTTAGATCAACGAACGGGAATGGATTTTCCCGTTCAGTGAACTCCGGATGAGCGGGCGGTGGCGTGCACCAGCGGCGGGAGCGCGGACAGTGGCGGAAGCATGGCAGGTAAGGATTTTTCCGTCCCTTGGTTTTTTAGGGGGGAAAAAAGGGACGGAGAAATTCGTACCGCGGGGGGTAAAGTGGTTAAATATGTTTTGCCCTGTGTACATACACATGTTTATGTCATCATGTCACATGTCGCCTTAGGTACACTATAAAGAAGCCCCAGGTAAGTCACAATCAGCCTTTTTTACTGGTTCAGGTGTGCTTTTAACCTCCTTGCCGGTTATCCTGAGCTCAGCTCGGGGTAACCTGCGCTGGAGGATTTCTCAGGCCCCGCTGGGCCGATTTGCATAATTTTTTTTTATTGCACGCAGCTAGCACTTTGCTAGCTGCGTGCATACTACGATCGCCGCCGATTCGCCGCTACCCGCCGCGCCGCCCCCCCTCCAGACCCCTTGCGCAGCCTGGCCAATCAGTGCCAGGCAGCGCTGAGGGGTGGATCGGGATTCCCTCTGATGTCCCGATGTCCATGACGTTGGTGACGTCATCCCGCCCCATCGCCATGGCGACCGGGGAAGCCCAGCAGGAAATCACATTCTGAACGGGATTTCCTGCTTACTCTGATCGCCGGAGGCGATCGGAGTGTGTGGGGGGATGCCGCTGCTCAGCGGCTATCATGTAGCGAGCCATGGGCTCGATACATGATTAAAAAAAATATTTTTTAAAAAGTGCTGCGCTGCCCCCTTGCCGCGGGAATTGGAATGGCAAGGGGGTTAAGGAAGAAATTACCTTGTAGCAGCAAATATATTTAAATGTTCCTTTTGAACTATAGTTGACTTTTTTTAATCAATAGAGTTGTGTTTCCCAAACCAAAAAAATAGTAATGCCTTTCAAAAAGAAAACAGAATATCAATGAAAATGAATAGGATAACAAAAATGACCAGCAGCTTGGTTCAGCAAGATACATCCTGTGATCTCACTTTCAGTCAGAAGATGGTTGTTGACCAGGGAATTCTCATATTACTGATCAGTCCGAATAATTGCAATTGTCTAGAGCGCTGATACCCATCTTGTGGTTAAAGGCGTTAATGTGCAGCCCTTAGATTATGTACACCTCCTGCAGTATAGTAACGTTATGAAATTATCTGCTTGCTGTTGCTCTGGCTGGCTTCTCCTGCAAGTGTAAATATACAAATTTCACTTTAATGCAAATCTCAACAGCAACAGTAAATTGTGTGACTTTAAGGATATAGGAAACTAGCTAGCCACTGCCATACTTGAGAAAACTGTGTGATTTTAACATAAGTGAAATTCTACTCTTGCTAAAGAAAAAAACATCTATAAACATCACCTTACCATCTCAATTTGCAAATAACTATGTATTTCTAAAACGAACAGCATAAGCTACTGTATATAGTTTTTTGTAGTCATGAATAAGTATCCTGTGTTGCCCTGCTTTTCAACATATGCAGTCAAACATCGCACTTAATATCTATGATATATAGAAATGATGATCAGCACCCAAAAGACAATGAAAATATTTTAATTTTAATATTGCATATTAAACCATGCTAGCTGCCAAAAGCATATTCATAGAAATAACAAAAAGTGTCAGGCACCGGTAAGAGCAATAAATATTTGCATATTACTTGTTGCAGATAGTATACAGAGGAAGCACCTAGGACAGGTACCACCCCCCCCCCCCCCCCCCATCTCAACAAACATCTTCAACTTCTCTGTATACTATCTGCATTGGCTTAGAAAATGTGGCTTACCTTCTTCAAATTCTGGTGCATAACAGTCATCAGGGTCATCAACATCAACATCATCCTTCTGGTACTAATCTGACCTGTCACTGTCAGTAACAACAGATGTAGGAGGGGCTGGCATTGGATTCTCTGCTTTGTGTAGTACTGGTTTTGGAGCAGACTCAAAGGATAGATGGTTTTTGACTTATTTGTCTTAAAAAAAAACAGCTATTTTATTCATACAGAAGTAGCAGTCCAAGTGATGATCTTTTGGTTTATGCCAAACCACAGGCACATTCAGCCATTGTTGGGCTAATGAAACATACTTCATAGCAGTTATGGGGTGCCAAGCTGTTTATCCTGATCTCCTATTTGACATCTGAGGTAATACCTACTTATCCTAAAGCTGGCCACTAACGGTCCAATTTCTAGCGAAAAATCGTTCGAGCGATCAGAAATTCTGATCGGACGAAAAATCGTTCACTACACCATCAACTAACCAATAATTGTTTCCTATCTATCACGACCACCAAGAAAATCCAAATTTTCGTTCGACGAAAATTCATTCGGGCGACATTTTTTTTCACTCGTTCATAATCGATTGTGTCCACCAATGGAGATTATTTACAACCAATTCGATCAGAATTTCTGATCGCTCGAACGATTTTTCGCTAGAAATTGGACCGTTAGTGGCCAGCTTTAGATTAAAACAGACTCACTATTCTTCAGCCCTCGCTCTCTGCTGCCATGGTAATGCAACTCCCACACAGCAACAGCACTGGCCCTATCAGGCTTCAGGCTTATTAGCATGAGAAACACCTGCCACCAGTGCTGTACCTTCCTGTGAATATCCAGGCTGCTGTATCAGTAAATTCCTCAGGGGGCGAGGCTACAGTCAAATTTGCTCCCAAAAAAGTAAACAAAAAAAATCTGCTGTTTCTTACTCACAAATGAAATGTTATAAGTATTCTTCCACCTGGATGTGATAGTCTAGAATTGTACCATAAATATTTTTAATTTGTAAAGCTAAACTGAAGGGATTACTTTTTACTCAGCAAAAGTGGAATTTTACTATAAAAAAGACTCAATAATTGTCTCATTCATAGAATGCTTTGACAGAAAAAGTTTTGAATCAGGATGATAGTATGTATTGGTTAACTTAAAAGGCTCAAAGAGAAAGCTTTTGATCTAATATTTTCTCTTGAAGAGCAATTTAAATAGCATATTCTTTGAATCCTTGAAGTTAGCCAGTGGTGTCATCCAGATTCAAAACTGTCTTTCTTAAAGAGAGTCTGAAGCGAGAATAGATCTCGCTTCAGACCTCATAGCTAGCAGGGGCATGCGTGCCCCAGCTAAAACGCCGCTATAGCGCGGCTTAACGGGGGTCCCTGTCCCCCCAAACCCCCTCCGTGCAGCGGGGGAGCGCTTCCTGGTTGGGGCAGGGCTAACCGCCGCAGCCCTGCCCCATGCGCGTCTGTCAGACGCGTATCTCTGCCTCTCCCCCGCCCCTCTCAGTCTTCCTTCACTGAGAGGGGCGGGGGAGAGGCGGCGATGCGCGTCTGATAGACGCGCTGGGAGGCAGGGCTGCAGGAAGAAGATTACCAGCGACCATTTTATGACCAACTTTTGCAGGGGGTGGGTTGGGGGTGAAGGGACCCCCGTTAAGCCGCGGGATAGCGGCGTTTTAGCAGGGGCACACGAGCCCCTGCTATATATAAGACCTGAAGCGAGATTTAGTCTCGCTTTAGTGTCTCTTTAACTGATGTCTAACAGTGCAACACTCTACTTTTGATATGTCATAGATTGCTCAGTGAAGCTTGTGTACAAAATGCTTAGGACACAGAGGACATTGGTCTGACCTGTTTGATTCTCACCTGTAGCAAATATGTGCTCTACAAATAACTTGTGTGAAATGAGCATTTAAGACATGAAAGAGCTAACATATAGAAAGAAAAAGGTTGGTAGAGACCCTCATTTAGGGTTGGAATGAGGCAGAAGCAACAGAGGCTTCAGCCACTGTATGCAGAAGGTAGGTGGGCACTCACCCAAATCCCCCTTTTTGGGTAGCCCTGTTTATCTCTTTTTTACCCTTTTAGCCCCCCATATGCAGAATAGTGTGATCAGCAGTGTAATTTATTTTACCTACTCTAGTGCTGTGGTAGGTCTAATCTCCTCTCCTCTTAACAGTTGTCAGAAACCACAGTTGTACAACCACATCTGTGCAGCTCCCAAGTGTTTCCTGTGATGAAAGAACTGAGAGCTGCATGGAAGTAACAGTACTGACTAGTGACTACTGTGAAGAAGAGAGGTAAGCAGACCCACACACAGTGCTGGAAAAGGTAAAGTACACTGCTTACCTGTGCTTATTTGCATATAAAGAGGTGATGATTGGGTTGCACTGGGTACAGAGTTGTTGATGGGCAGTGGGTAATCATGGTAGTTGCCCTTCCAATGGGAAAGTGAAGGGTGGGCTAGGAAGGGAACTGGCTACACTTGCTACTGGGAGTAGGGAATTATTACTGGCCTCACTTGGGGGAGGGGAAATTATAATGCCCACACTTGCTTTGGTTTGAAAGTAATGCTGCCTACACTTCTTATGGGGAAAGGGAGGAGAGTTATTCTGACTTAACAAGTCAATGTGGGGGAGGGGATTCATACTGTTCACACCTAACAGGTATAGTGGTAGACCCACTTGTTTAAGGTGGGAGGAGGGGTCTAAGGTGGCCACACTTGAGTGGAAATGTTAGACATACTTGTTATGAAGGAGTTATGATAGCTTGGGGCCAGTCCAAGACAAAGGTGAAAGAGACTCCAGTGTAGTGCATGACTGAGCACCGGTGTGTCCTGTGGGGAGAGGGGGTGCACTTTGGCATCTAAGCCTGAGGTGCTGGACTTTTCCCAGCCCTGTCCTCAATTATCGACCACTCCAATATAGAGATAACAGGCTTTACCTCTTCCAGCCTGACCCATTAGAGTGGACTGTATTCCCATCAGCTCTATCAAATGAAAAAAAAAGTCGCATTAAAGAAATTAAGGAAAGTAGGAAAGCCACTATTTTGATATATCTGTCTTAGGTTCTTTTGGACGACCATAAGTGAAGGCCACTTATTAGCATTCTGTAAACTAACTATAGTTTATTACACATTTTATGAATAAAACATTTTTGTTATTAGCTTGTTTCATAAACATCGGTTTTACATTCTGAACAAGTTACTGTAGTTCATATATTTTGTATAATGTGCCACTGCACCATCTGTTTAATGATGAATTGATTAACATGACTGTCTTGCTGTTCATTAACAGGTATATATGTAGACAGTAAATGTTTGCTGGTGAGTGTGGATTGCTTATTTCTCATATGTATAGTATAAGTGGAATACCACATTATATTCCTCAAAGGACTGACAGAATAAAATTATAACTGGGAAAATAAAAAATTACCAAAAAGCTACTAAAATTATACACTGACAGAGCCTATCCTGTTAGCGTTTCTCAAAGTAGGGAAATAGGTTGGTAAAAATGTAATGTGGAACATTAAGCAACTCGTTGCTTATGTAACCGTGCTTAAATAAACTACCTCTTGCTTTGGAGTGCCGGAGTCCGTTCTCTTCATTCATCTATTAATATTTATTATTATTATCTCAATTTAATGCATTAAAAAGATGTTGCAAAAACTAATACACCACCACCAGTTAGCTTATTATAACGCTACAACATATCTTTCCATTCTCTGAAAGTAGAATTTAGATATTTTATTAGATAATGTAAACATTTCAATTTTGGATTTAATTGATGTCTAAATAGCTTGCTATATTTTTGTTTTGTGTTTCTGCATTAAAAGAGAGAAATCTTTAAAATTTAGTTTGAATGGACAATTTTCTCCATGATCTCCTCCACAACACATCTACAGCTTGATAGCTTCAAACGTAAAAATATTTTGGCATGTTATAAGAGTTTGTTTTGATTTAAAAATAGACCCTGTAAATTAAATTCTAGCAGATGCTGGGAAAGCCGTTGGACTTGTGACCTGACCTTGAATTCCTCAGACCTCCAGATATTAGATTGTTCCTGTTTCAGCTCTACTCCCTAGCATTTCAGTCTCTCTGTCATTGGCTGGGCAATCTGGTGGCTACTCGGCAGGAAAAGTCCTACCACTCCTACCATCAGTGCAACAGTCTTGTGCTGAAACATAACAGCTATCAGCATAAGATTGCAATTGAGGATTAAAGATAATTCACTTGTAAAGATAGCTTTTTATCATTTTAAAAGGGTTGATTTTAATAGCATCAGGGAAACAAAATCCAGGTTTTACTGTTTTTGCATTAGTGCCCCTTTAATTAACCACTTCAGCCAATCTGGACGGATATATTTGTCCAAAAATTGTCACTCAAAGGCAATTTGGACGAATATATCCGTCCATCAGTGTTGATGCCCTTGTGCACGCGTATCTCGTGCAGGCGGCTCCTTCCCTGCCGCTATTACAGGGGATTGCTGCAGAGGAACCAGTATTCCCCGGAGGCAAACGATTCCCTGCAAATAAATCAAATGGCTCCAATCAGGAGGTATTTGATTCATGAACCATGAAATGTAAAACAAAAGATCTCCCACTGCCTGGTATCCTTCAGGAGAGTGCTTAGCGCCACCTAGTGACCAAAAAGTAAACTTAAGGTACAAATGGAAAAAAAAACACAATTCTCATTAAATAAAAACTGATTTACTCCCCACCCTGCCCATTAACCCCCTTGCCATTCCAATTATGTCAGCAAGGGGGCGGCACAGCACTTTAAAAAAAACATTTTTTCTTTTTAATTCATGTAGCTAGCCTAGCGCTAGCTACATGATAGCCGCTGACAAGTGGCATCTCCCTACCTACCCCGATCGCCGCCGGCGCTCTTTGCAGGCAGGAAATCCCATTCAGAATGGGATTTCCTGCTCGGCTTCCTCCGTCACCATGGCGACAGGCGGGATGACGTCACCGATGTCATGGACGTCAGGACGTCAGAGGGAATCCCGATCCACCCCTCAGTGCTGCCTGGAACTGATTGGCCAGGCTGCGCAAGGGGTCTGGAGGGGGGGGGGTGGCGCGGCGGGTAGCGGCGAATCGGCAGCAGCGAGCGGCGGCGATCGAGATATGCACGCAGCTAGCAAAGTGCTAGCTGCATGCAATAAAAAAAATTGTTAAAATCGGCCCAGCGGGGCCTGAAAAATCCTCCTGCGCAGGTTTCCCCGAGCTGAGCTCGGGATAACTGGCAAGGAGGTTAACTAAAAACATAAAAACACATGTTTAAAAAAATAAAAAAATTACAGTTTAAAAAAAATACATAATTAGTTACCTTAGGGACTAAACTTTTTAAATATGTATGTTGTGAAGGTATATTACTATACACCTTATTACCTTGAGCTCATATGGGCTTGTAATTAATGATGGATGCAAAACTGAAAAAAATGCACCTTTATATCTAAATAAAATATATGCGCCTTACATTGTACTAGGGAAATATTTTAAACGTTACAATAACTGGGACAAATGGGCAAATAAAATGTGTGGATTTTATCCACAGCAGTACGTTTAATTTTAAAACTATAATGGCTTAAAACTGAGAAATAATGTTTTTTTTTCCCATTTTTTCTTATTATTCCTGTTAACATTCATTTAGAATAAAATAATTCTTAGCAAAATGTACCATCCAAACAAAGCCTAATTGGTGACCAAAAAAAACAAGGTATAGATCCTTTATGTGTGATGAGTAGTGATAAAGTTATTGGCGGATGAATGGGAGGAGCACTGACAGGGGAAAATTGCCTTCGTCCTGAAGGTGAAAACACCTGCGGGCTGAAGTGGTTAAACACATGCATCACCCACTCTAAATATGTAGGATATCTGGTAATGATAAATCAGCTACTGTATATACCGTATGTATGTCAGTATTTTTCTGTATCTTTAAACCATACAAGTCCCCAGGGCAATGATTCCAGGCCTTTACAAGGACCAGACAATTGTGACATACACACTCTACCATGGTTGTCGTTGTTGCAACCCGGTTTTGGGCAATTAAGTACTGAGACTAGGTGTAATGTATCTGCACTTCTTATTGGCTGACTGGCAGTCTGCAGATTATATAAGTGGCAGAGTGCTGTCTGGGAATGAGCATTCCTTTTGTGTTTGGTAAGTTGAAGAAGTGGTGGGGGTGAGTTCCTGGTGGTGGCAGCTCCGGAGCTAACCTGCATTCCTCTATTGTGTAACATGCTGGTTTGGGGGTCCTGCGCAGTGGCAGTGCTCGGGGCCCCCGCCTGTTATGTGCACTAGTGTTTGCATATTTTAAACTTCATTTGCAGCTCCAATGCAGGGGGCGGATGAGAGGGAGTTTCCTACATGCTGGTGCCCCCTGCTGGTCATATAGCCCTTGTCTATATGCAACTGAAGCCCTCTCCAACGATTGGCTGAATTGCTTAGCCTCTGCTTAATTAAAGGGGCACTACAGCGAAAAACTGTAAAATTTAAAATACGTGCAAACATATACAAATAAGAAGTACGTTTTTTCCAGAGTAAAATGAGCCATGAATTACTTTTCTCCTATGTTGCTGTCACTTACAGTAGGTAGTAGAAATCTGACAGAAGTGACAGGTTTTGGACTAGTCCATCTCTTTATAGGGGATATATTTATTTTCAAAAGCACTTAGTGGATGGCAGTTGCTCTGTCCAACTGCCAAAAAACTGCGTAGGGAGCAGGGAAGCTGGCCAGCATCATTGTTTAAATTCCTTTTAGGGAATATCTTTATAAAGAATAAAAGCCTTGCTGAGATTCCCTATGAAGAGATGGACTAGTCCAAAGCCTGTCGCTTCTGTCATATTTCTACTACCTACTGTAAGTGACTGCAACATAGGAGAAAAGTAATTTATGGCTCATTTTACTCTGTAAAAAATGCACTTCTTATTTGTATATGTTTGCACATATTTTACATTTTACAGTTTTTTGCTGTAGTGCCCCTTTAAGTACTGCAGACTAGGTGTAATGTATTTGCACTTCTTATTGGCTGACTTGCAGTCTGCAGACTACAGGTAGTGCAGAATTATTAGGCAAGTTGTTGTAATGGTCTGCTCAGCTGCCTGTGCAGGCAGGCAGCTTTTTGACCATTGTTTGGGTTTGCATGCTGCAGGACGGACTCTGGAAAGGAGAGCTTCTGTCAGTTTTGCAGCTTGTGCTTGCTGAGGAATTTGCATACGTTGTCATGGAAATTGCCTGGCCACATTCATTGGAGGCGTGTACTATAAGTACTTTGTGTTTCCCACAATGCTTGGCTGGTCATAAGGATTTAGTCCTGTGTATCACTCCTGGAGGAGTGTCAGCCTTGCTCTTTGTTTGAAGATCAGCTTAGAGTAATCCCTGGAAACTGCACTGGGCATGTTTCCTTAGTGCAGTTAGGATTGTTTATCTGTTTTGTTTGTCTGTTGCGATTGTCCTGTCCCAGCGGTGGTCGACAGGAAATCGTTCTGTGTGTCTGGGTGCTAACCGGAACAGCGGTTGTTACTGGTAGCCCCTTCTGATCTGTACCTGGATCGCACTAGCATCCTGCGCTAGTGCTGTGGATCCTTCTGTTCTGTCTTCCTGGATTGCACTCTCCTTGCGCTAGTGCTGTGGATCCTTCTGTTCTGCCTTCCTGGATCGCACTCGCCTTTCGCTAGTGCTGCGGATCCTTCTGGTCTGCTACTCTGTTCTGTCTGCCTGGATCGCACTCGATTTGCGCTAGTGCTGTGGATCCTTCTGTTCTGTCTTCCTGGATCGCGCTAGCCACTTTCGCTAGTGCTGTGGATCCTATCTCTCGCTTGTCCCTGTTTTCGTGTGTCTGTCTTGTCTGCTACGAACGCTTGCTGGAGGCTCGGTGAGGTAACCGTTAAGCAAGCGTTCGCATCCTCTGTTTCATGTTTGTCTGTCGATGGTTAGTTAGGCGTGCTTGTCTCTATTGTGCTTATCATGTGGAGACTGTGCATAAACGTGTGCACTGTTGCGAATTAGTGCGGTGTTCGCGTTTAGCTAGCGTTTGTTATTTTCCGTATCTCCTCATTGTATGATTTGCTGTGCCTTTGCTACTCTCGCGCTCTGCCTTGCTATAACCTTGTGTCACGTCTGGCGATCGCACCTCTCGCGATCGCGTTCCTTCTTCTTATCTGCTGTGGTGTGTGCACCGTCGCGGGTTGACGACTAGTTTGGTGCACACACATACAACCTGTCCCTTTGCTCGTTCTCATTCGCAATCGCTTCTCTTGCGATTGCGTTCTGTGCTTCGTACAATTCATGTCTGGCATTTGTGGAGGTACAGAGGATTGGTTCCTCTGCACTCCACAACGCCATCTGCTGACAGGAATTTCCCTCTACGGATGCGTAGCACTTTTTGCTGGGTTCCTGCAATTATACGCTTGTGGAGGATTTCCGCCGTATCAGCGCACGCGTTGTACGCTGATCATGGAGGAAGTTCCACAATTGTTACAGTATGACCAGCCCAACCCAAAACCCCAGTGTAGACGGAATTTCCGATTTGTACTATTTTGTCGAATATGGCTCTTGTACCTTTAAGAGATTTAAAAATCTTGAACCTGAATCAGCAGACGAGTTTTTGTCTGAGTGCACTAAACTGTTAGCGAACCCTGAATTCCAATGTACCCCAGTGTCTACCTGGGCCACCCAAATGGTCTACATTCTGTTGGGGGGCGAAATGTCAATGTGGCTTATGATGTGTTAGATCATACCACCCTGAGTCAAAGACCCCTGGATTTCTTGGCCTTTTTAATTCACAATTGGCTGAGATTACCTCAATTACCATACCCCCTTCCCTAATGAGTTGTTGTCAGCAGCTCAATCAGCTGTTCCATCTACTCTTCCATCCAAAAAGCAGCCATCCAGAGCTGCTAAGTCTAAACGTAAAAGATCTAGGAAGACTTCCCAGCGGAAAAATCCGTTGCCCATAGCAACTACAAATAAAGAAATTAGTTCTGTAAACTCTGAAGTAGGGAAAGCACTTGAATGTGATGATTTCAGAGAGACTTCTCAGTCTCAGGATCTGTTGTCCCAATCCAAAGCTTTAGTGGGTGGATACTATTAAAGGTAGGATCGCACACTATATTACAGCAGTTAAAAAATCTGTTCTTGTTCCTGATCTTCACCCATATGGAGATTATCTAGATACTGGCTTGTTTGAACCTCCATTTGCCTCATGGGATGTCGGGGCCTTATTGGAGAATTTGATTTTGATTGGAAAGCCTTTTGCGATTTTTACATCGCAAAAAGCGAAGATGTCTTGAATGCTTGTCTCGATTCTATGTACCTTCTGATTGATTCCGATGAATGTGACAAGGATGATGTGGATCTGGTGATCTATGTATGGCAAACGATTTTGGATGAGTTGCACACACACCAACCAATTGATTCCAATAAAGAGACATCATTGTCGGATGATTGTTCCTGCCTTTCTGGGGTAAAGCATGAGAGTCTTGACTTTGTGCAATCTGAAATGAATGAGTGTGCCGCTGTGGTTGATTCCCGTGCGAATCCTGAAGGATTCTATCCTGACAGTGTGCAGTTTGAATCTGTGCGATCTGATGCCTGTTTCTCGGATGTTCCTGCAGATTGTGATCGGCATGAGTCTGCAGGTTTCCTCAAGGATGTGTGGGATCCTTTTTCATTTAGAAACAGATCTTTGAGATCTTCCGTCTGTGACCCTGCTATGGGGAAAATTTCTCGACTATGCAGCGTCAAAAGTAAAATTAATATGCCTAATAAAGTTTATCCTGTTGATGTCGCTATTTCTTCTGCAAATGAGTCTCTGTCTCACCCTGTTCACACCTGTAGGGGCCCGTTGCCTGATGACAGTTGCTCCAGTGTTTCGGTCCTAGATGCCTTGCAGTCTGCTCCGCAGATCGCGGAGATTTGCGCTATGGAAGCGTCAGTTTCACAACCTAAAGTGAATTTTGATTTGCAGGTTTTGCGTTCTGATTCCTTGGATTCGACATTGTTAGCCGAATCTAAGAGTGAGACAGCCCTTCGGTTTTGCGAATCTGATGCTGAACCTTCTTTGCCTTATTCAGAGACGCTTTCTCTGAACCTGCCCTGTACCATGAATAAAAACATGTTTTCCTTTCACACTGACGTTTGTGAGCCCCTTTCTTGCTCTGAGGGAAGTGCTGATTCTGCACCCTGTACTCTGGATGAGTCAATGTGGCCTTGCTTAGAATCCCCTGCAGTGTCCCTAGAGGCTAGTCTAGGTATTGCCACTATACTCACCTGTTTTTCTGCAGTTTTGGAGTTACAAGATAGTTTGACTGCCACACAGAATTCTGGGTACAGTGAGAATGAAGTTAGGGAGTCAGTGTGTGTTCCAGTAAATATTCCTGTACATCCCGCTAATTATGATGAAGTTCAGTCTCAGGTTATGGTGGAACCATTCCTGGGACATCGGCCCTGCCTGCAGGAGGTATTTAATGTTCAGCCCTGTAACATGGATAGTTCAGAATCCTTCTTAGAAAACCTGGAAAATTATGTTCCTGAGGTCTTGTTTGATGTTCTGGAGGTCTCCGAGTTCCTCCCAAAGGGTGCAGAACTTGTAGGAGATGTCTCTTGCCCCCCAAGTCCTTCTGAGGTGCTGCCCTCTTCCGTAGGCATTGCTGCCTTGCTGGCTACTTTTTCAGCTCTGGTGGAGCTTCAGTCATGGGTAGTCAATGATGAATTTCTGTCAGATACCATTACAGTCATTGAGATCTCTAAGCCTGAGACCGAGTCTTCTTTTGAAATACCAGTACCTGTGACCTCTACTCGTGATGATTTTCTGCCCGGTCCTGGTTTTGGTCTGGTTGTGTCGGACTCTGAGGTTGGCAGTTCCCCGACATGTCCTGAGGTTTCTCCTGTGCTGGTGTACCCCAGTGTGCTCTGCGACCCAGAAAGCCCAAGTGTGCCTCGGTTACCAGCGTACTCAGATGCTTCCTCGGTGGAGACATGTTCTGATTTAGCCCGCCTGCTTGCATGCCCAGAAGTGGTCCCTGAAAGTACTGATCTTGATGGGTGTCCTGCTAATTCTGAATCTGGAACTGTCATAGGTTCCATGGGGGGGCTTGGTAGCTCTCCATGTGAGCCCGGTGAGCGTTCTGGCTTCTTGGAATCTCTGCGGAGCTTCAAGGCGTTCTGGGAGATTCCGAGAGAAGTTTTGCTTGGTTCCCTGAATACGATCAACAGCGGCTTTTGTTTTGAAGGAGTCATTTCTAACAGGTTTTGTGGCAGATTTGGTATTTTCGGACGCTCCTTGGAAGGTGGTGGGTATTGTCTGGAGGGTGTCGATGGCTTCTTCTCTGGTATCCACAGTCCTGATGGGTGTTACGCTGGGACTTGTAGTGCTGATGGGCATGTTTCGGTGGCTTCTGTTTCCGATGAGGTCGGTTTCGGGTGGACTGACTCTGGAATTGGACCTTGTCGGGCTGTCCCGACCTTCATGAGTCTTCGGTTGGAGTCTTTTGCTAGTGGCAGTTTTGAGGGTCATCTAGAATTCGACCCTGGAGGGGGGGGGGTACTGTAATGGTCTGCTCAGCTGCCTGTGCAGGCAGGCAGCTTTTTGACCATTGTTTGGGTTTGCATGCTGCAGGACGGACTCTGGAAAGGAGAGCTTCTGTCAGTTTTGCAGCTTGTGCTTGCTGAGGAATTTGCATACGTTGTCATGCAAATTGCCTGGCCACATTCATTGGAGGCGTGTACTATAAGTACTTTGTGTTTCCCACAATGCTTGGCTGGTCATAAGGATTTAGTCCTGTGTATCACTCCTGGAGGAGTGTCAGCATTGCTCTTTGTTTGAAGATCAGCTTAGAGTAATCCCTGGAAACTGCACTGGGCATGTTTCCTTAGTGCAGTTAGGATTGTTTATCTGTTTTGTTTGTCTGTTGCGATTGTCCTGTCCCAGCGGTGGTCGACAGGAAATCGTTCTGTGTGTCTGGGTGCTAACCGGAACAGCGGTTGTTACTGGTAGCCCCTTCTGATCTGTACCTGGATCGCACTAGCATCCTGCGCTAGTGCTGTGGATCCTTCTGTTCTGTCTTCCTGGATCGCACTCGCCTTGCGCTAGTGCTGTGGATCCTTCTGTTCTGCCTTCCTGGATCGCATTTGCCTTGCGCTAGTGCTGTGGATCCTTCTGGTCTACTACTCTGTTCTGTCTGCCTGGATCGCACTCACTTCGCGCTAGTGCTGTGGATCCTTCTGTTCTGTCTTCCTGGATCACGCTAGCCACTTTTGCTAGTGCTGTGGATCCTATCTCTCGCTTGTCCCTGTTTTCGTGTGTCTGTCTTGTCTGCTACGAACGCTTGCTGGAGGCTCGGTGAGGTAACCGTTAAGCAAGCGTTCGCATCCTCTGTTTCGTGTTTGTCTGTTGATGGTTAGTTAGGCGTGCTTGTCTCTATTGTGCTTATCATGTGGAGACTGTGCATAAACGCGTGCACTGTTGCGAATGAGTGCGGTGTTCGCGTTTAGCTAGCGTTTGTTATTTTCCGTATCTCCTCATTGTATGATTTGCTGTGCCTTTGCTACTCTCGCGCTCTGCCTTGCTATAACCTTGTGTCACGTCTGGCGATCGCACCTCTCGCGATCGCGTTCCTACTTCTTATCTGCTGTGGTGTGTGCACCATCGCGGGTTGACGACTAGTTTGGTGCACACACATACAACCTGTCCCTTTGCTCGTTCTCATTCACAATCGCTTCTCTTGCGATTGCGTTCTGCGCTTCGTACAATTCCTGTCTGGCATTTGTGGAGGTACAGAGGATTGGTTCCTCTGCACTCCACAACGCCATCTGCCGACAGGAATTTCCCTCTACGGGTGCGTAGCACCTTTTGCTGGGTTCCTGCAATTATACGCTTGTGGAGGATTTCTGCCGTATCAGCGCACGCGTTGTGCGCTGATCACGGAGGAAGTTCCACAATCGTTACAGTTGTATTTTTGAGGAATAATTTTATTATTGAACAACAACCACGTTCTCAATGAACCCAACAAACTCATTAATATCAAAGCTGAATATTTTTGAAAGTAGTTTGTAGTTTGTTTTTAGTTTTAACTATTTTAGGGGGATATCTGTGTGTGCAGGTGACTATTACTGTGCATCATTATTAGGCAACTTAACAAAAAACAAATATATACCCATTTCAATTATTTATTTTTTACCAGTGAAACCAATATAAGATCTCAACATTCACAAATATACATTTCTGATATTCAAAAACAAAACAAAAACAAATCAGTGACCAATATAGCCACCTTTCTTTGCAAGGACACTCAAAAGCCTGCCATCCATGGATTCTGTCAGTGTTTTGATCTGTTCACCATCAACATTGCGTGCAGCAGCAACCACAGCCTCCCAGACACTGTTCAGAGAGGTGTACTGTTTTCCCTCGTAAATCTCACATTTTATGATGAACCACAGGTTCTCAATGGGGTTCAGATCTGGTGAACAAGGAGGCCATGTCATTAGTTTTTCTTCTTTTATACCCTTTCTTGCCAGCCACGCTGTGGAGTATTTGGATGCGTGTGATGGAGCATTGTCCTGCATGAAAATCATGTTTTTCTTGAAGGATGCAGACTTCTTCCTGTACCACTGCTTGAAGTAGGTGTCTTCCAGAAGCTGTCAGTAAGACTGGGAGTTGAGCTTGACTCCATCCTCAACCCGAAAAGGCCCCACAAGCTCATCTTTGATGATACCAGCCCAAACCAGTACTCCACCTCCACCTTGCTGGCGTCTGAGTTGGACTGGAGCTCTCTGCCCTTTACCACTCCAGCCACGGGCCCATCCATCTGGCCCATCAAGACTCACTCTCATTTCATCAGTCCATAAGACCTTAGAAGAATCAGTCTTGAGATATTTCTTGGCCCAGTCTTGACCTTTCAGCTTGTGTGTCTTGTTCAGTGGTGGTCGTCTTTCAGCCTTCCTTACCTTGGCCGTGTCTCTGAGTATTGCACACCTTGTGCTTTTGGGCACTCCAGTGATGTTGCAGCTCTGAAATATGGCCAAACTGGTGGTAAGTGGCATTTTGGCAGCTGCACGCTTGACTTTTCTCAGTTCATGGGCAGTTATTTTGCGCCTTGGTTTTTCCACACGCTTCTTGCGACCCTGTTGACTATTTTGAATGAAACGCTTGATTGTTCGATGATCACGCTTCAGAAGCTTTGCAATTTTAAGAGTGCTGCATCCCTCTGCAAGAGGAAAAGGAAATCGAGGCACTGTGATAGCAAAATAAGGTACCACCGTGGATTAAAGGTACCTTATCTTGCTATCACAGTGCCTCGATTTCCTTTTTCTCCGCATGCAATGTATGTTTCTGAGAGCACGTTTTAGCATACTGTACAGGATCCGGTGCACCCAATGTTTTTTGCCCACATCTAGTGCCAGTCTCCTCCTCTTCCCATTGCATCCCTCTGCAAGATATCTCACTATTTTTGACTTTTCTGAGCCCGTCAAGTCCTTCTTTTGACCCATTTTGCCAAAGGAAAGGAAGTTAATAATTATGCACACCTGATATAGGGTGTTGATGTCATTAGACCACACCCCTTCTCATTACAGAGATGCACATCACCTAATATGCTTAATTGGTAGTAGGCTTTCGAGCCTATACAGCTTGGAGTAAGACAACATGCATAAAGAGGATGATGTGGTCAAAATACTAATTTGCCTAATAATTCTGCACTCTCTGTATATAAGTGGCAGAGTGGTGTCTGGGAGTGAGGATTTCCTTTTGTGTTAGGCCTGTACAAGGACCTACAATTGTGACATCCACACTCTACCATGGTTGTCATTGTTGCAACCCAGTTTTGGGCATATCCTCTTTTTGGAGTTCCATTTCCCCTTGATCAGGTGTACTACACTGTATGGAACACCTAGTACTCCCCGAGTATGATTAATGTGATTTTACTGTGCATGAGCGAGTGAGTTTCGCACATGGTCAGTAGAATTAATCCTCTTGTGCATGGAAATTCTCCCCCAATGCATGAGCAGCTTCATGCTACTGGGCATGCAGAGACTGTACTATCATATGCACAGTACTACTTGTACATGGACAGAAGTCACAAAGGAGAAGAGGCTCCAGAAGCTTCAAATCACTTAGGTAAGTATTTATTTCCTCAGAGGTTTGCTTTAAGAACAGTTTAAACACTGAATAATATGCTAAGAAACTTCAATTTTTGCAAATTACTGTACACAATAAAAGTATAATTCAGGATTAAGATATGGCATAAACATAATCATGAATCTGTTCTTTTACCCAATATTACAAAGGCACATGCTGCTTCTTACTAAGCCGCTGTAACTTAATAGGGAACTGTGAAACAAAATGTATTACTTTAAGTGAATATGTGTTTTGTTTTTCATAGCTTTAATGTGTTTTTAAATTTGAATGTGAATTCCCTTTTTGATATTTTTTCTATGATTTTCTATTCTTCTCTACAATGCACAGTTAACGTTAAGATGAAGGGACACCTGCTGATGAGGTGTATGTGTAAGTCACATACAAGGTGTAAGTCATTTCAGCCACAGTGTTTTGACCTGACAGAGCTCACTGGCAAGCGTTCACAGAACACACATGCACACATTTCTCATTGAGCTTTTCCTGTGAGTGGGAGATGCCAACTGCAGATATTTAAAATATGACACCAGCTTCAAACAGCATTTAAAGAGTACCTGTAGTGAAAAAAGTGCCCCTTGAAGGTACTTACCTTGGGAGTGGAAAGCCTCTGTATCCAAATGAGGCTTCCCTCATCCTCCTCTGCAGCCTCATTCCAGTGCGAAAGTCCAACTACAAGGGCTTGTTGGCATCTTGCACAGTTGCAGTAGTCATTGGGCTCCAGAACAATAGCAATCCAGTGACGTGCCATGTAGGTGCACTAGCAGCTTTCCAATGATTCCGGTTGAAATTTGCAAGGCTGATCAGGCTTGCTCTACTGTGCAGGCCCAGGCTGTCTGCGCCTGTGCAGTAGAGCGGACCCAATCGGGGTCGGCTATTTCCACCAGAAGCCCATCGGAAAGCTGCTAGTGTGCCTGCATGCAGCGACAGCTGGTATTGTTTTTGTTTGCCTGTATCCGGGGGTCTCAGAGGTGGAAGGTGTCTTTGAGCGACAAAGGGCGAAGCCTCTTTAGGATCCAGAGCCTTCCCCCTGCCAAGTTTAGCAGGTTTTTCTCCTCACAGGTTTCCTTTAAGCACTATACAGTATTAAGTTAGAAGATTTTTTTTTTTTACTCTTTGAGAGCAAAGCATCTTGTAGTTCACCTTAAAAGAAAATACAAATAATATCATTATTTATTTAAAAGAAGCCATATGTGAAGAAGTAAGTAAAGTATTTTATTCAGCTCCTATTGCTCCCAGATCAACTGGGATAATTAGATATTGATCAAGGGCACTGAGTTGTCTTGTCATTATACCTGTCACTACCTGTATGTGGTATTTGCAGTCTCGAATATTCAAGTTCATGTTTATACCATCCCAAGGAGAAATGGGATCAAATGAATAAATCGGTTCATTTACTAAAGCAGGACGACAATAGAAAACCCAGGAGAAACAAAGCGATCCAGCAAACCTGGACTGCATTGTTTAAAATAAATTGCTGCTACTAGTTGAGCCCTTACCTGGGTCATGTATGAACATAGCGAAAGTTGCTGTGAGGTGAGCAAGTTAGATTTTGTGCTGTTGCAGCCATAAGCACACATCCACAGTAAGAACTCATTTTAAATAAAACCAGGACTGCCTAGTTTATTTATTTTTTAAATTACAAACTATTTATTTATGCATTGTACTTATAAAGCGCCATCATATTACTTAGCGCTGACTACTCAGCTACAAACTATTCAGGTACTCCCACTATGCTTTTGTTTCATTAACACGAAGACTGCAATTTTTTGCTTCTTAATAAAAGACAATATAAGAAATCAGAATCAGAATCAAGTCCAAAGTTACCAAATCACTTGGTTCTTTTCCACTGTTCTCCAGCTTTAGCAAGTTGTCACCAAACAGCATTTCTTAACATTGTATAGGAATAGTCAATGAGATGCTAGGTTAGTGCAAATGTTATATTAATTATATGCCAATGTTTGCAGCTTGAAAATAGACCAGTTTGAATAGATATTGAAATAGACCAGTTTGAATAGATATTAGCAGATATAGTTGTGCATATAGTACATTCATTCAGCATCAGTTATTGCACATCAAGGCTGTTGGACTGTTTTTCCTTTTATTTCGTTTTTTAGGTCCTCTACATCCAACAGTCCTTATCTAATGAGCGTAATTTATAACTGTAGAAATTATTTAAAGGGACTCCGAGCAGTGCAAAAACTATGGAAAGATGCATATCATTTTAAAGCTCTCTTTCTCCTCTTTCCAATGATATATAAACCGCGACTCTACACCTTTTAGTTTTCGCTATTTTCACGATTGGAATTGCCACAGCTTTAAAATGATATCCATCTTTCCATAGTTAGTTGTATTACACAGGACGACACTTTCCCCGGTGTCAGCAGCTCCATTCTGCTGAATGCAGCTGCTGACTTTGAGAAAAAGTCGCACTGTTTAATACAATGTAACTATGGAAAGATGGATATCATTTTAAAGCTGACTCTTTCTCCTCTTTCTGACGACACCTAAATCGTCGCCCTACGCCTTTTAGTTTTCTCTATTTTCGCGATCGAAATCGCGATCGAAATCGAAATTTCGTGATTGAAAAGCAATTTCAATCACGAAAATAGCGAAATCTAAAAGGTGTAAGGGTGGCAGTTTATCTATCATTGGAAAGAGGAGAAAGAGAGCTTTAAAATGATATGCATCTTTCCATAGTTTCTGCACTGCTCGGAGTCCCTTTAAGCAGAAATTAGTAACTAGCCCAATGTAATAGTTTATACTTACCATAATATACCACGGTAGCATTCCTGTATTGTACAAAAGGGGGTAAGGAAATTATGGGAGCTTTTTGCATTATCGATGCGGGCTCAGTTTTAAGCAATTTTAATCATAATTAGGATTACGTATGCTGACACAGGGTGACATCATCAGTCATTGTGTGGCTGCCTTGCTATTAAATATTTATTTGATTAATGCGTGGGCTGGCACCATCTTGTGCAATAGTCAGTGGTTTACAGGGTAATGTGTATTTGCAATCTCACTATTATGTAGTGATCTGCAGCTGCATTAGCAGTCAGCCATGCCTCCAAAAGTGTGAGGCATGAAGTTGCACAGTGGCTTCCCCAGGTCTGCCAAATGCAAATTGGCATCAAGTCCTGGGGGCAGAGATTAGCAGGGAATCGTTCCCTGCTGAGACACGGAGCGGAGCTCTGTGATCAGCCTCGGAGCTGGCAGGCTGTTAAAACAAAAACCTGCTATTTTCATTTGTACAGCGCTGTGATCTAGTGCAGCACTGTACAGGGGACAGCTCTGTCACTCAGCTGTCCCCAGGAGTGGCACACGATCTGATTCCTCTCATAGGCTGATGCCTATGAGAGGCGATCATAATGATTGGATCTCAGGGGGAGGGAAGGAAGGTAGGAAGGATAAAAAAAATAGCTTTATTTACTACAAAAACAATAAAAAATCGCAGTAGCAATCAGATCCCAGAAACAGAAATCTCTGTTGGTGGGCAGAAAAGGAGGTAAGATTAATTTTGCTGTTAAGTTGAATGGCCAAGTAATAAACTGTTAAAGCTGCAGAATGTTGAATTGTAAAAAAATCGCCTGGTCATTAGGGAGGTGTAATGCTGGATACACACGGTGCTTTCCTGCACTCGATGCGCCCGTCGATTTGCGTCGTCTCGATTATTTCTGAGCATTTCCGAGCGCATTTTGATGATTGTTAGGTCGATTTACATGTAAAGTATGCCAAATCGACCTAACGATCCAACGAAACGCGAATCGAACATGTCGGAAATAATCTAGTCGACGGGCGTATCGAGTGCGGAAACGCACTGTGTGTATCCAGCATACACCTGTGGTACTCAAGAGGTTAAAATAGTCACACTACCATTTTACAAGTGTGGAATTTTGTTCTTTATACCTGCTTTTTTTTTTATTTTTCTGCTTTTGTACTAAAACTTCAAGTTTTGGATATGTGCTCTCGTGTAGATCTCCAGCATCCACTCAAAATGGTACTCTACTTTCAAAATTGCTGTGAAAATATATTGGTGCTCCTTAAAGCGGTATTGTCACCATAAAAATCAAATTTCTACAGCAACTGGTCTGAGTGTATTAAGTGATGAAGATGCTAATCTTGCATTCAAAACTTGCAAAACTTTTTCTGCTGTTATGGTTTGGAGTTACATAGTTACTTAGTTACATAGTTATTTTGGTTGAAAAAAGACATACGTCCATCGAGTTCAACCAGTATAAAGTACAACACCAGCCTGCTCCCTCACATATACCTGTTGATCCAGAGGAAGCCGAAAAGACCCTTAAAGAGTTATCACAAACTTTAGGAGCACTGGCCCTAGTGCCAAACAGTGCCAAACAGTTGAATGCTGGGAGTTCTTTTTATCTATGATATATTCCTCCTCTTCCATTTATTTCCTTGCCTAGCTGCTTATCAGAAACACCCTCTGATCACTTGTGTTTACAAGCAAGGCTGAGGTGACTTAGCGATTGGATGTGTAAATAAAAAAAAGCAAGCGCAGTTCCTAGTATACACCTCAGTGGGAGTGTCTGAAGACTCTGGGAGGAGGGCAGTTAATGAATACAAAATGAGCAAGAGAAGGGAGGGGAGAAACAAGAGTCAGGGAGGATATGATGTCAGCATTAGCTTGGCAAGATGGCCACTGCCTAGAATAGGATTTTCTGCTTTTCCTTTATAAAATTCACAGGAATCATTACGTGTATAGCACAATACATCTGTTATGTAAGTAAAAGTAGTATTTATCTACTTATATATGGGTTTTTTTATTTCTAGGTTAGCATGGGTGTCGCTTGTTCTTTAAGAGTAGTTTGTGGTTTAACAAATATTTCTACACAGTATGTTTCTATTTCAGTGTATAACTAGCTATGAAACCACAAAATCAACTTAAGTTGATGCTGCCCTTCTTCTCAAGCCTGAAATCTGCTATCTATGCTTAAAGGGTCTACAGCGAAAAACTGTAAAATATGTGCAAACATATACAAATAAGAAGTACATTTTTTCCATAGTAAAATGAGCCATAAATTACTTTTCTCCTATGTTGCTGTCACGTACAGTAGGTAGTAGAAATCTGACAGAAGTGGCAGGTTTTGGACTAGTCCATCTCTTTATAGGGGATTCTCAGGGATATATTTATTTTCAAAAGCACTTAGTGAATGGCAGTTGCTCTGTCCAACTGCCAAAAAACTGTTAAGTGAGCATAGGAAGCTGGCCAGCATCATTGTTTAAATCCTTTTTTCGGAATATCTTTATAAAGAATGAAAGCCTTGCTGAGAATCCCCTATGAAGAGATGGACTAGTCCAAAACCTGTCACTTCTGACAGATTTCTACTACCTACTGTAAGTGACAGCAACATAGGAGAGAAGTAATTTATGGCTCATTTTACTCTGGAAAAAATGTACTTCTTATTTGTATATGTTTGCACATATTTTACATTTTACAGTTTTTCGCTGTAGTGCCCCATTGAGGAATACAGACTGCCTAGAAACTTCCCATTTCCCATGCTTGGTTTAATCCAGTGATTGACAGCAAATTTGGACATCCCTGTCTCACAGTCTCTGTTAGGAACCATGATGAACATTTGTATTTTACACTGACTTGTTTTGTTTGCCTATGTTTAAGAAAGCTGAAATGCGGTTTACCATGAATCCCAGCAATGATCCCTAAAGGAATAACCTTTTTTCTCACCCATCTGAGCAGCCATAGTAAGCCAATACATTGCGTGAGTCATTCCATTGAAATATATTATGTGGTAGTGAAAGGGTCACTTTGACAATTGTAGCCCCTTGGATTAAGATGTTGCTCACTAAGAATTTCAGAAAACCAATCAATTATTTTTGCTTCTGGCTGATTCTTAAAATCTGGCCTCAGATACATTTGTACCTCTTCTAGATGTTTTCTTACCGTACAGCAGGATTTCCTTACAGCAGAGTTTGCTTTGGTTGTCTGCTCAGCCAAAAACCAAAGTCCATTTCTCTAAGCTACACTCAGGGATCTTTGTCAGCATAATATTTTTTCATGTCCATGGCTTTATCATTAGCAAGAGAAGTGAAAATTTTAAAGAAGAATAATCTGATGGAACTCTTTGAAGTCGGATTTAGGTTGTAAAGTGGCAGTAGATCAAACTACGAAAATTGAAAGGTGTTGTTTGATATCCTTTGCATATTACAAACACAGTAGAGAAATGTAAGGCCTCCTCCTGATGAGTAATACTCAAAAAACTGATAACAGCAAAAAAGAGTAATACAAAAAGAAAAACAATGAAGTATTTTTCTACATAGATAATAAAGACACACCAGTCTCGGCAAGCAACTTCAGAAGCATATTTCCAGGAAAATATCCCTTGTTTCTTACTCTATTTAGCTGGATATCATATTAATTTATCCAAACAGCATTTGGAAAAAGAAGATACCATTCTGTATACAATTAAGAGAGCTGCTCTTGCTGTAAGGATAAATATTATATCATATAGTTATTCTTTTAAACTGATGGAAGACTTGGTTATGTGAATATATTAAAGATCATGTCTGTGGATGTACAGTAACTATAGTAATTTAAATTGTAAGTTGAATTCATTTTGTGTCTGTTCAAGGGTAAAAGTGAATTGTAGTAGCTTTCTGTGTAATGAAGCACTTCCTTTATTACTAAAGGCTCGTACACACGTCGGATTTTCCCAAACGACCCGTCGTTCGGATGTCCAAACGACCCGTCGTTTGGACGTCAAATCGGGCGTGTGTACAGTCTGTAGTTCAGTTGATAAGACTGGACTTGAGCGATTGTTCCTGGTCTGTGGGGCAAATAAGAAAAAAGAGGTAGCAGTAAAGAACACTGCACTTACACTTGTATTAAATAATATGCTTCAAACTTTTAAACCAGTTCTAGCAGTCCTTTCATTTTTAAAAGTTGCAGGTATTGGACCACTTGTGTGATAATGGGTTAGATGAATGGAGCAGTGGTTATATTGTTGTGCACAGACATGGATTGGACAAGAGCTCTGGGGAAGAGGGGGAGGCTTGGCCACCTGACTGCATGGGTGCAGAGCCTCACAAGGTCATAGCTCTGCCTTCTGGCTATCCCAGCCTGCATGGGTGACAAGGGGTTAAAGAGGCTTGAGAGGGGGGGACCCCAAATCATTAAATAAATAACTTTTTATTGTCCAAAAAAATAAGTATAGTTGCCAGGGATACTTATAAAGCAATATTACGGATGTACAGCAATCCCCGGCCAAAGCGTTGCAATGTCCACTGCATACTGACCATCTGGAAACCCTAGCATGAAATTTACTGCTCTTTCTTTTGATACATGTAAATTTACACTACTTATAGGTTGATACATTATCTGTCATTTACTGCATTTATTAAAAAAAACGTTTTCCTCAAAAACTACAAGGTCTTTTTGAAAAAAATATTCCCCTTGTTCCCACTGTTCTCCTTAATATACCCTGCAAATGTGATGACTCTAGCATATATAGGGTCTATGCTATTAACCGATAAAATTGGCAGCCACTGACTAATCTGAAATTGGACATGAAAATTTGCAGTAAATGTGAATGGTTATTATTCACCAGTAACTGTTCTCTGGCAAACAAGTTCATCCATCCCTAACGCCTAGTAATGGTACAATTTTTATGAATAATTCTTTATTTTGATCAATTTAGTAAATTGGAAACAATCGGTTGGAGATGATCATATTTATCCAATAATGGTACAATTTTATTTCAGATAAGTTTAGACACGTTCATTCAAATCTTTTGGTCAAATCAATAAACCGACTATTGATAATTGACTATATCATCGCTTTTATATCTATAGTGACCAACTACTGACTCTTTTTACTTAGGACTGCAACAAATTTGTCTGATTGAAATAAAGAATCTTTATAAAAATTGTACCATTAACCTCCTTAGCGATATGCCGCTCAAGAGGTTTTACTAGCCTCAGAGTCCCCCAGTATAAATCTATTAGGTTATGTGGCTGCATTACATGTTAGCTAGCACTAGGCTAGCTAGTATAGGTGCCCACCACCCCTTGATCGCCCCTGATCCCTCTGATCCAGCTGCTATATACATACCAAGCCTCTATCCAGCGATCGCCGCAGCCTCCCCACACAGCTCCAGTCTTCTCTATGAGGAGGATCATACATGACGTCATGACGTCATGCGCAGTCCTGATCCCCCCAATAGAGAAGACCGGAGCTGTGCAGGGAGGCTGCGGCGATCACTGGATAGAGGCTTGGTATGTATATAGCAGCTGGATCTGGGGGATCGGGGGCTATTGGGGGGTGGTTGGCACCTGTACTAGCTAGCCTAGTGCAGGCTAACATGTAATGCAGCCACATAACCCAATAGATTTATACTGGGGGACTCTGAGGCTAGTAAAACCTCTTGAGTGGCGTGCCTGACACATTGTCAGGTATACCGCTCAGGAGGTTAATGGGCACCTTTCAACGCCATGAAGTCCTGGGGCAGGATTTTGCAGGAGATTGCATGTGCCGATGTGCATACATCTCTGCTTAAATGTCTATTTACACTGTACAGCACTGCAATCTACGGTAGCGCTGTACTGGGGACAGTCGGGTGAGACGGCTGTCCCCCTGGGGGGCTCAGCAGCTATCAGCTGTCATAGGCTAATGCCTATGACAGCTAATTGCGGTGATTGGCTGGCGAGGGGAGGGAGGGCTGGGTATAAAATAAAAAAAAATAGTCACATTTATTAGTAAAAAATAAATAAATAAAAAATAAGCAAACAGGGCAGCAGGGATCAGAGCCCACCAACAGAAAGTTCTGTTGGTGGGCAGAAGGGGGGGAAATCACTTGTGTGCTGAGTTGTGCGGCCCTGCAGCGAGCCCTTAAAGAAAACCTAAACTGAAAATTAAAAGTCAAAATAAACATACACAAGTCATACTTACCTCCTGTGTAGTCTACTCCTCAATCTCTTTTTCCTCTCCTGCGTCCTATTTGTCCACTGTGATCAATGGAATTCTCCGTCCTCCATTTTGAAAATGGCCATTACACCATAACAGCTTTCTGGTCAGCACACTGTTAAACTGTAACATCGCCCACTTGAGCCATAGGGAAACATGGCCACATCAGTTCTCCTCTCAGCTGTAACTGACAGCAACTGATATATAACTGACAGCAACTGATATATTTCAGTTCTGACAAAATGTTCTCAGAACTGGAAGGGATCACTGTAAGAAGAAAATGGTAAGCTTCTGAGAGGAACTGATGACAAGGTAACTATGTAATGTTCATTTGAAGTTACCTCATGTGTTTATTTTAAATAATTTTACTCAGTACAGGTTCTCTTTAAAGCTGCAGTGGCCTTAATTATAAAAAATAGCCTGGTCACTAGGGGGGGTGTAAGCCTACGGTCCTCAAGTGGTTAAAGAGAAACTCCGACCAAGAATTGAACTTTATCCCAATCAGTAGCTGATACCCACTTTTACATGAAAAATATAATGATTTTCACAAACAGACCATCAGGGGGCGCTGTATGACTGATTTTGTGCTGAAACCCCTCCCACAAGAGGCTCTGGTACCGTACGGTACTCTGGGCAAACTGCCACAATGTAACAATGACACACACAGGAAATGGCTGTTTATAGCTGTCTGTTAAAGCCAGAACAGCTACATAATCTGCCCACAGTAACAATGTCACCATGTAATACATGTCAGAATGTGAATCTGGGAGAGGAAAGATTTTACAATGAGCAAACTCTGACTAAATCATGTATACATAATTATTGTAAAAATTAAGCACCTTTTTATATTAAATTATTTTCACTGGAGTTCCTCTTTAAGATATAAAACTAACTGAAAATATGGTGTCTGTACTGCTGGTCAGTACCTAGAGGTTGCATATGCTAGTTTCCCAATAAATGTTATACAATGAAAGGCCCAGTAATGGCTTTATAAAGTCAAAGCTTGAAAAATTACAAGTTTTATTTACATTTTTATATGGGATCTATGAAGAATCTGGTGCAGTATAAAGTAACATGGTCAAGGCTGATAAGATTATAGTCAGTGGCATAGCTACAAACCTCTGGGCCCCGATGCGGAATCTGGATGTGGGCCCCCCCCCTCCCGGCAACAACAGCCCCTCCCCCCACAACACCCGATGCACACACATATCCGAATCCCCATAGCTGTGCATGGCATGGCTATATCAATTCAGCTTTGCAGCAGCATGGGTGCCACGTTCAATTTGCAAACATACGCAGCACCCAGAGGAAATAGGGCAATTAGCAGCAAGATGCAAGTCTGAAGGAATTACAGTAGAATCCTTTTATAGTAAACAGGGGCGTTGCTAGGATCCTAAAAGATCCAGGGCACCAATGAGCACTGGCTGGGAAGGACCTGCGGTGCGCGCAGTGTGCCGTGGCAAAAATGGGTGTGGCCATGGGTGGGACCAAGTTACATGAACTTAACAGCGGTGTAACCTAATAATAATGGGCCCGCCCAGCAAAATGTTGGATGGAGCCCCCTAACCTTTAATTAGATAGATTACTATCAGTATAGGCAAAGAATAAAGTTGCATACACACATTTAATTTTGATTGGTCACTCACTGACCAATTTTACCACTACATGTAGTATGAGGGCCAAGAGACTTTGAATACTGTGAACAGAGCTGAGCTCTCATAATACCTAGAAGTAGTAAAATTGGCTATTCAAAATTGTATGTGTGTACCAGGCTTTACAGCCAATACTGTGCATACAATACAGCTGGTTTACAACCAGTACAGGCACGGTGCAACACCTTATACTGTACATACTGGAGGTAACAGATCAGCACACACTGCAGCTAGTTTACTATCAGTAAAGGCACAGAGTAACAGCTTATACTGTACACGCTGGAGACAGCAGAGATCACCACATGCTGCAGTTAGTTTACCATCAGTACAGGCACAGAGTAACAGCTTATACTGTACACGCTGGAGGTAGCAGAGATCAGCACACACTGCCGCTAGTTTACTAGTAGTACAGGCACAGAGCAACACCTTATACTGTACATACTGGAGGTAACAGATCAGCACACACTGCAGCTAGTTTACAATCAGTACAGGCAGAGTAACAGCTTATACTGTACACGCTGGAGGCAGCAGAGATCAGCACACACTGCAGCTAGTTTACTGTCAGTACAGGCACAGAGCAACACCTTATACTGTACATACTGGAGGTAACAGATCAGCACACACTGCAGCTAGTTTACGATTAGTAAAGGCACAGAGTAACAGCTTATACTGTACACGCTGGAGGTAGCAGAGATCAGCACACACTGCCGCTAGTTTACTAGCAGTACAGGAACAGAATAACAGCTTATACTGTACACACTGCCGCTAGTTTACTAGCAGTACAGGAACAGAATAACAGCTTATACTGTACACATTGAAAGTAGTAGAGATCAGCCCGAACCTAATGCTGGGAATACACGGCTCGATTCTGAACTGATAAGATGGCTCGATAGATAATTTCCGACACTTCCGATCTGCCGCCCGATCGTTTTGCCGCTCGATTCTGCATTGGGGACGATGGAAAAAGATAGGGAAAATGAGTGGAAGATAAGAGAATTGCCCACAGAATCGAGCGCCAAAAACGATTGGGCGCAGAATCGAGCCCCAGAATCATCCCGTGTATTCCCAGCATAAGGCCCGGTTCACACTTACGTTTAAAAACGTTGCTGCTGACACACACACACACACACACACACACCTGCTGCTGACACACACACACACTGCTGACACACACACACACACACACGCTGCTGCAGACACACACACACACACACACACACTGCTGCTGCTGACACACACACTCACACACTGCTGCTGTTGACACGACACACACACACACTGCTGCGGACACACACACACACACACTGCTGCTGACACGACACACACACACACACACACACACACACGCTGCTGCGGACACACACACACTGCTGCTGACACGACACACGATGCTGCGGACACACACACACACACACTGCTGCTGACACGACACATACACACACGCTGCTGCTGACTAGTGTTGGGCGAACATCTAGATGTTCGGGTTCGGGCCGAACAGGCCGAACATGGCCGCGATGTTCGGGTGTTCGACCCGAACTCCGAACATAATGGAAGTCAATGGGGACCCGAACTTTTGTGCTTTGTAAAGCCTCCTTACATGCTACATACCCCAAATTTACAGGGTATGTGCACCTTGGGAGTGGGTACAAGAGGTAAAAAATTTTTAGCAAAAAGAGCTTATAGTTTTTGAGAAAATCGATTTTAAAGTTTCAAAGGGAAAACTGTCTTTTAAATGCGGGAAATGTCTGTTTTCTTTGCACAGGTAACATGCTTTTTGTCGGCATGCAGTCATAAATGTAATACATATAAGAGGTTCCAGGAAAAGGGACCGGTAACGCTAACCCAGCAGCAGCACACGTGATGGAACAGGAGGAGGGTGGCGCAGGAGGAGAAGGCCACGCTTTGAGACACAACAACCCAGGCCTTGCATGAGGACAAGAAGCGTGCGGATAGCAATTTGCATTTTGTCGCCATGCAGTCATAAATGTAATACAGATGAGAGGTTCAATAAACAGGGACCGGAAACGCTAACCCATCACAGATGTTCATTGTTCATGTTACTTGGTTGGGGTCCGGGAGTGTTGCGTAGTCGTTTCCAATCCAGGATTGATTCATTTTAATTTGAGTCAGACGGTCTGCATTTTCTGTGGAGAGGCGGATACGCCGCCGATCTGTGACGATGCCTCCGGCAGCACTGAAACAGCGTTCCGACATAATGCTGGCTGCCGGGCAAGCCAACACCTCTATTGCGTACATTGCCAGTTTGTGCCAGGTGTCTAGCTTCGATACCCAATAGTTGAAGGGTGCAGATGGATTGTTCAACACAGCTACGCCATCTGACATGTAGTCCTTGACCATCTTCTCCAGGCGATCGGTGTTGGAGGTGGATCTGCACGCTTGCTGTTCTGTGTGCTGCTGCATGGGTGTCAGAAAATTTTCCCACTCCAAGGACACTGCCGATACCATTCCCTTTTGGGCACTAGCTGCGGCTTGTGTTGTTTGCTGCCCTCCTGGTCGTCCTGGGTTTGCGGAAGTCAGTCTGTCGGCGTACAACTGGCTAGAGGAGGGGGAGGATGTCAATCTCCTCTCTAAAGTCTCCACAAGGGCCTGCTGGTATTCTTCCATTTTGACCTGTCTGGCTCTTTCTTCAAGCAGTTTTGGAACATTGTGTTTGTACCGTGGATCCAGAAGGGTATAAACCCAGTAATTGGTGTTGTCCAGAATGCGCACAATGCGTGGGTCGCGTTCAATGCAGTCCTAGGCCGAAGAGGTCATAGCCTAGGGTCACAAAACCTGTTTATTTGGGCAATTTCAATGGTGGCGAGTCTGACGTACATAAATCGCAGCAATGGCCGTTAGCAACGTCTGAATCTCACGAAATGTCTCATGCAGGTAGAAGACATATTGTTAGACTTGGGCTCCAAAGATGGGTTCCCTACATCTCTGCAAACCAGAGTTACAGGGCTCCAAATTTGGTAAAATCCCCCATAGGCTTTCATTGGGCCTCCTATTTACAGTTCCAAAATCTCACATCTTTTCAAAGGGCAATTACTCAGCAGTGGCAAATTTTCTAGCATTGTAGGGACCCTTAGGGGGAACATGACTGGTGAGTTTAGGGCCCCTAGGCCAAAGAGGTCATAGCCTAGGGTCACAAAAACCTGTTTATTTGGGCTATTTCAATGGTAGTGATGGTGACGTACATAAATCGCAGCAATGGCCGTTAGCAAAGTCTGAATCTCACGAAATGTCTCATGCAGGTAGAAGACATATTGTTAGACTTGGATTCCAAAGATGGGGTCCCTACATCTCTGCAAACCAGAGTTACAGGGGTCCAAAATTGGTAAAATCCCCCATAGGATTTCATTGCCTCCCTATTTCACTTTCCAAAATCTCACATCTTTTCAAAGGGCAATGGCTCAGCAGTACCAAATTTTTTAGCATTGTAGGGACCCTTAGGGGGAACATGACTGGTGAGTTTCGGGCCCCTAGGCCGAAGAGGTCATAGCCTAGGGTCACAAAAACCTGTTTATTTGGGCTATTTCAATGGTAGTGATGGTGACGTACATAAATCACAGCAATGGCCGTTAGCAAAGTCTGAATCTCACGAAATGTCTCATGCAGGTAGAAGACATATTGTTAGACTTGGATTCCAAAGATGGGGTCCCTACATCTCTGCAAACCAGAGTTACAGGGGTCCAAAATTGGTAAAATCCCCCATAGGATTTCATTGCCTCCCTATTTCACTTTCCAAAATCTCACATCTTTTCAAAGGGCAATGGCTCAGCAGTACCAAATTTTCTAGCATTGTAGGGACCCTTAGGGGGAACATGACTGGTGAGTTTCGGGCCCCTAGGCCGAAGAGGTCATAGCCTAGGGTCACAAAAACCTGTTTATTTGGGCTATTTCAATGGTAGTGATGGTGACGTACATAAATCGCAGCAATGGCCGTTAGCAAAGTCTGAATCTCACGAAATGTCTCATGCAGGTAGAAGATATATTGTTAGACTTGGATTCTAAAGATGGGGTCCCTACATCTCTGCAAACCAGAGTTACAGGGGTCCAAAATTGGTAAAATCCCCCATAGGATTTCATTGCCTCCCTATTTCACTTTCCAAAATCTCACATCTTTTCAAAGGGCAATGGCTCAGCAGTACCAAATTTTCTAGCATTGTAGGGACCCTTAGGGAGAACATGACTGGTGAGTTTCGGGCCCCTAGGCCGAAGAGGTCATAGCCTAGGGTCACAAAAACCTGTTTATTTGGGCTATTTCAATGGTAGTGATGGTGACGTACATAAATCGCAGCAATGGCCGTTAGCAAAGTCTGAATCTCACGAAATGTCTCATGCAGGTAGAAGACATATTGTTAGACTTGGATTCCAAAGATGGGGTCCCTACATCTCTGCAAACCAGAGTTACAGGGGTCCAAAATTGGTAAAATCCCCCATAGGATTTAATTGCCTCCCTATTTCACTTTCCAAAATCTCACATCTTTTCAAAGGGCAATGGCTCAGCAGTACCAAATTTTCTAGCATTGTAGGGACCCTTGGGGGATCATGACTCGTGAGTTTTGCCACTGCTGAGCCATTGCCCTTTGAAATGGTGTGAGATTTTGGAACGGTAAATAGGAGGCCCAATGAAAGCCTATGGGGGATTTTACCAATTTTGGACCCCTGTAACTCTGGTTTGCAGAGATGTAGGGACCCCATCTTTGGAATCCAAGTCTAACAATATGTCTTCTACCTGCATGAGACATTTCGTGAGATTCAGACGTTGCTAACGGCCATGGCTGAGATTTATGTACGCCACCATCACTACCATTGAAATAGCCCAAATAAACAGGTTTTTGTGACCCTAGGCTATGACCTCTTCGGCCTAGGGGCCCGAAACTCACCAGTCATGTTCCCCCTAAGGGTCCCTACAATGCTAGAAAATTTGGTACTGCTGAGCCATTGCCCTTTGAAAAGATGTGAGATTTTGGAAAGTGAAATAGGGAGGCAATGAAATCCTATGGGGGATTTTACCAATTTTGGACCCCTGTAACTCTGGTTTGCAGAGATGTAGGGACCCCATCTTTGGAATCCAAGTCTAACAATATGTCTTCTACCTGCATGAGACATTTCGTGAGATTCAGACTTTGCTAACGGCCATTGCTGCGATTTATGTACGTCACCATCACTACCATTGAAATAGCCCAAATAAACAGGTTTTTGTGACCCTAGGCTATGACCTCTTTGGCCTAGGGGCCCGAAACTCACCAGTCATGTTCCCCCTAAGGGTCCCTACAATGCTAGAAAATTTGCCACTGCTGAGTAATTGCCCTTTGAAAAGATGTGAGATTTTGGAACTGTAAATAGGAGGCCCAATGAAAGCCTATGGGGGATTTTACCAAATTTGGAGCCCTGTAACTCTGGTTTGCAGAGATGTAGGGAACCCATCTTTGGAGCCCAAGTCTAACAATATGTCTTCTACCTGCATGAGACATTTCGTGAGATTCAGACGTTGCTAACGGCCATTGCTGCGATTTATGTACGTCAGACTCGCCACCATTGAAATTGCCCAAATAAACAGGTTTTGTGACCCTAGGCTATGACCTCTTCGGCCTAGGACTGCATTGAACGCGACCCACGCATTGTGCGCATTCTGGACAACACCAATTACTGGGTTTATACCCTTCTGGATCCACGGTACAAACACAATGTTCCAAAACTGCTTGAAGAAAGAGCCAGACAGGTCAAAATGGAAGAATACCAGCAGGCCCTTGTGGAGACTTTAGAGAGGAGATTGACATCCTCCCCCTCCTCTAGCCAGTTGTACGCCGACAGACTGACTTCTGCAAACCCAGGACGACCAGGAGGGCAGCAAACAACACAAGCCGCAGCTAGTGCCCAAAAGGGAATGGTATCGGCAGTGTCCTTGGAGTGGGAACATTTTCTGACACCCATGCAGCAGCACACAGAACAGCAAGCGTGCAGATCCACCTCCAACACCGATCGCCTGGAGAAGATGGTCAAGGACTACATGTCAGATGGCGTAGCTGTGTTGAACAATCCATCTGCACCCTTCAACTATTGGGCATCGAAGCTAGACACCTGGCACAAACTGGCAATGTACGCAATAGAGGTGCTGGCTTGCCCGGCAGCCAGCGTTATGTCGGAACGCTGTTTCAGTGCTGCCGGAGGCATCGTCACAGATCGGCGGTGTATCCGCCTCTCCACAGAAAATGCAGACCGTCTGACTCAAATTAAAATGAATCAATCCTGGATTGGAAACGACTACGCAACACTCCCGGACTCCAACCAAGTAACATGAACAATGAACATCTGTGATGGGTTAGCGTTTCCGGTCCCTGTTTATTGAACCTCTCATCTGTATTACATTTATGACTGCATGGCGACAAAATGCAAATTGCTATCCGCACGCTTCTTGTCCTCATGCAAGGCCTGGGTTGTTGTGTCTCAAAGCGTGGCCTTCTCCTCCTGCGCCACCCTCCTCCTGTTCCATCACGTGTGCTGCTGCTGGGTTAGCGTTACCGGTCCCTTTTCCTGGAACCTCTTATATGTATTACATTTATGACTGCATGCCGACAAAAAGCATGTTACCTGTGCAAAGAAAACAAACATTTCCCACATTTAAAAGACAGTTTTCCCTTTGAAACTTTAAAATCGATTTTCTCAAAAACTATAAGCTCTTTTTGCTATTTTTTTTTCCTCTTGTACCCACTCCCAAGGTGCACATACCCTGTAAATTTGGGGTATGTAGCATATAAGGAGGCTTTACAAAGCACGAAAGTTCGGGTCCCCATTGACTTCCATTATGTTCGGAGTTCGGCCATGTTCGGCCCGAACCCGAACATCTAGATGTTCGCCCAACACTACACGTGACCCGTTCGGCCAATCACAGCGCTAGCCGAACGTTTGGATAACGTTCGGCCATGCGCTCTTAGTTCGCCATATGGCCGAACCCGAACATCACCCGAACAGGGTGATGTTCTGCAGAACCCGAACAGTGGCGAACACTGTTCGCCCAACACTACTGCTGACACACACACACACACACACACACACAAACACTGCTGCTGCTGACACACACACTGCTGCTGACACGACACACACACACACACACACTGCTGCTGACACGACACACACACACGCTGCTGCGGACACACACACACACACTGCTGCTGACACGACACACACACACACTGCTGCTGACACGACACACACACACACACACGCTGCTGCGGACACACACACACTGCTGCTGACACGACTCACACACTCACACACAAACGCTGCTGCTGACACACACACACACACACACACACACACACACACAAAACACTGCTGCTGCTGCTGCTTACACACACACTGCTGCTGACAAGACACACACACACTGCTGCTGACACGACACACACACACACTGCTGCATACACACACATTGCTGCTGACACGACACACACAAACACACACACACACACACACACACGCTGCTGCGGACACACACACACTGCTGCGGACACACACACACACACGCTGCTTCTGACACACACACACACTGCTGCTGCTGCTGACACACACACTGCTGCTGACACTGACACACACACTGCTGCTGACACTGACACACACACTGCTGCTGACACTGACACACACACTGCTGCTGACACTGACACACACACTGCTGCTGACACTGACACACACACACACACACACACACACACAAACACACACACACACACACACACACACTGCTGCTGGCATGACACACACTGCTGCTGTTGCTCACACACACACACACACACACACACACACACACACACACACACACACACACACACACACACACACACACACACACACACTGCTGACACACACACACACACACACTGCTGACACACACACACACTGCTGACACACACACACACACACACACACACACACACACACACTGCTGACACACACACACACTGCTGACACACACACACACACACACACACACACTGCTGACACACACACACACACACTGCTGACACACACACACACACTGCTGACACACACCTACTTGCTGCTGCTGGCATGTGAGGCTAGTTCTGGCCAGGCCTAAGCTGGTGGAACCTGGTCTTCCTGAGCCTGGTGCTGTGGGGCAGGCCGAAAATGCCATCGGGGTCAGCGGGCACCGGGCAGGCAAATAATTCAGCGGGGGTCAGCCGGTGTTCCAACATTTTAGCATAACAGCGGCGCCGGGCAGGCATCTCCACCACGTGCAGGGGGCGGAGCTATCCACACTCTCTCCAGCCCCCTGCTTTTCAGCGGGGCTCAGCGGGCCCCGGGCAGGCATCTCCACCACGTGCAGGGGGCGGAGCTATCCACGCTCTCTCCAGCCCCCTGCTTTTGCAGTAGTTCAGCGGGCGCCGGGCAGGCATCTCCACCACGTGCAGGGGGCGGAGCTATTCACGCTCTCTCCAGCCCCCTGCCTTTGCAATGCAATTCAATCGCAGGCACGCCCCCTGCCAGGTGCTCCTGATTGGGCAGGGGGCGGATGGGGCAAAGTGCTGGCTGACGGCTGTGTTACGAGCGGCGAGCACCGCCCACAACATGGCGGCCGCCATCTCGTACAAAATGGCCAGCGCCAGGCATACCCCCGGGAGCCCGCCCCCCCCGCCTCTTCAGGAGGCGGGCCCGGACGCGACAGCGACCCCTGCGACCGCAGGCCCTACGCCCATGATTATAGTGCTTTTTTATGTCACTGGCATTGCAACTGATCATTTAAAACTGATAGCACAGGTGTGACAAAACTACACAGTTATGTTTCCCAGACAGTAATTGAATATATGTTAAATGATAAATTATGCTTCAATGCTACAAATCCTTTCAAGTGGTGCACTAGATGTGAAAATCTATATGATTAATAGGCAATTGCCTTGAACATCTGTTTATTGATATGCTTAACAGTTGCATTGAGCAATATCATGCAAACTGAAATCTACAACACACAACATTATTATACCTGAGTGTACACAACAATTAGTTAAAGGTCAGAGTAAAATAACATGGAGTGTTAATGAGCAAAAAATAATTACCATATATCAATATTTAATGTTAATTCTCTGCAGAAACACAGACTCAGCTTTTTGAAATGTTCAGCAAAATGTTACTAAAGCTATAAACAATATAAATGTTCTTATAGCCTGATATTTTAAAATACCTCATGTTGCAGGCAAGGCTGGTCCATATTGACTGTTCCTTGCTGAGAGAATCACATGAATATTGGCGGGGAAAACGCTCATCTACATTTTCCTGTTTACATTGCCTAAACCAGTGCATGATCACAATTCTAGTTTCTGTCTTGAATTTTGAAGTGTGAAGTTACTTACATATATCCAACCAGTAAATAAATATGAGTAAAATACTTTAATAATTTCAAGGCATTTGCTTAATATTAAAACATGTCATTTTATTAATAAATACTTAACATGTTTTTAGCATTCACAATAAATTAAAGGGTATTTAAATGTCATTATGAACTTTTTTAAACAAGTATCTTAACTGGTTCCCCGCCGCCGTACAGTATATCTACGCTCCTTTGGACTTCACTTCCCCGCCCGGAGCGTAGATATACGCACCCCCCGCCGCTACCCGCCGCTACCGCCGATGTCCGCTCTCCCGCTCGCACTCCCGCGATCGTGCACGCCGCTGCCCGCTCGCCCGGAGATCAATGAACGGGAAAATACATTTCCGTTCGTTGATCTCTGCCCCCGCAATGATCTGCTGCTTTCGCTAAGCAGCTCGATCATTGTAAAAAAAAATAAAAAAATACCAGCCTCTTTGTACTTCCTCCAAGCTTCCGGAAGGAAGCTTGGAGGTCGCATTAAACTGTTGCCATCTTGTGGCCAAATAGTAAACTACACCCTAAACTATTTTTCACACACACATACATTACTTATACAAAAAAATTAACTCATTACCTCCCACACTCCCCATTTTTTTTTTTTTTGTAATTAAAAAAAAAATAAAAAATGTACAATTAAAAAAAATACATAAATAGTTACCTTAGGGACTGAACTTTTTAAATATTTATATCAGGAGGGTACAACACTGTTACTTTATAAACTATGCGCTTGTAATTAGGGATGGACGCAAAACTGAAAAAAATGCACCTTTATTTCCAAATAAAATATTGGCGCCAAACATTGTGATAGGGACATAATTTAAATGGTTTTATAACCGGGACAAAAGGGCAAATACATTTCATGGGTTTTAATTACAGTAGCATGCATTATTTAAAAACTATAATGGCCGAAAACTGAAAAATAATGTTTTTTTTCCCATATGTTTTCCTATTTTCCCATTAAAACAGATTTAGAATAAAATTATTCTTGGCATAATGTCCCACCTAAAGAAAGCCTAATTGGTGGCGAAAAAAACAAGATATAGTTAATTTCATTGCGATAAGTAATGATAAAGTTATAGGCGAATGAATGTAAGGAGCGCTGAAAGGAGAAAATTGCTCGGATGCTGAAGGGGTAAAACCCCTCAGTTGGGAAGTGGTTAAATTTCAGCAGCGCTCCTGGGCTGCAAATAAAATGAAACCAACAGAGGTGTGCAGAGCCCCCCAGGGACTTGTATACGCCTTGAATGCAAATCAGATGCAAACTATGCACTTAATCCTAATCTAAATAAATTGAATGCAAACTGACACACATGACTGCGGCTAGCCTAGTAGACTTACATTTTTGTACAACAGGATGAAATGGGAGCGCTTTCAAATATAGGCTGCACTCGAATTGACCAGCTGTATAGATGTGCAGAGCCCAAACATTCTCTTCCTTCTTCAGTGTTACCTGTGAATATTTCGCATTTGGTTTTTGAGCCAAATACTTTCTTATTAGTGATTTATTGAATTTTCAAGTTTTTGTGTTTAGCGGAAAACCCACGAGATCAATATTTTTGTCGTATTTTTGATGCGAAAACCGTGCAAGAAAATGTGATCCCCCCCCCCCCCCCAATAATGTTTTGCTTGAAAATTGAATTTAACATTATTTTTGTGAGAATGAATGCAAAAACAATATTAGCAGTTTTGCTCATCACTGCTCACAATTACCTTTCCCACTGTCACAATCCCCACTATTTAATACCTTATTACCTATTTCACCATTAATGTTTGATATTTATTTATACGTTTATATATTTTATAATTAACGATTGTATGACTACACATGAGTTATGAGCCAATTATCTCTGTTTACAGCTATTGCTCCGTTGTTATTGCCTGATGAAGCGGGATCAAACCTGCAAAATGCGTTGCATTGTCCCTCGGAGTATGTAAATAAACTTGTTGTATTTGACAAACGCATTGACAATTTTTGTGTCTGCTCGGAGGGTTTAAGTCCACCTCTGCCTCCTAATGTTTTAAACTTTTTAGATTATTTTATCATTTTGGTGCCTCTGTATCCATACTACGCTAGAGCCTAAACATGGGCAGATTACACAACTTGCATTCAAAACATACGCAGCAAAGGAGGATGTTGGCTTTAAAAACAGCCTGCGCATTGTGATTTTTCAATGCTAGATTCTTCCACGATGATGATGTGCCCTTTCGAAAGAGACTTAACACTAACTGACAATTAAACATAGTTAAAACCTGGGGCTGCTAGCCCATAAATGGTCTACACATTTTTTCCAAACAACAGCAAGAAATAGGCAGCGCTCCTAGGCTGAAAATAAAATGAAACCAATGGAGGTGTGCAACGCCCCCAGGGACTTATACACACCTTGAATGCAAATCAGATGCAAATTATGCACTAATCTAAATAGTTTGAATGATACACATGAATGCAGCTTAAGTATCTTAAACTTGCAGACAGCAGCCTACTAACAGTGTTGTGGTCCATGTTCAGGGGAAAAAGGGAAATTTACCCTTACATGAATATTAACCTTGGAAATGTTGCTATGCACAGAAAAAAAGGACAATTTCATAATGTCCTAATGCACTACAGTATCCAGTAAGTGGCCAGGAATGAGCAGGCATATAGGATACTAGCGTGTTTCCCCGAAAATAAGACACTGTTTTATATTAATTTTTCCTAATAAAGATGTGCTAGGGCTTATTTTTGGGGAGGTCTATTTTGAGAGGGTAGCCTGCTCCCGCTCCTGCAAAGTAAGCCCTACAGTAGCGGCTATCAGACCTGCGGAATCCTCCTAAAAGAAACCGTAAGCGGCAGACCTGCTCCTGCCCACCCAATTTACCTCCTCTGCTCCCGCTCCTAGCGCCCTTCTGAAGAATGTCCGGACCCCCTGCTGCTTATTCGTGGCATAATTCACACCTCAAATTAGCGTTGACATGTGGTAGAGGCAGCTAATGTGTCCAGTAAGAGCGCTGCCCTATACAGGAAGTAATCAGAGATCATTTCCTGCACAGGGCAGCGCTTTTACTGGACACATTAGCTGCCTTTACCACATTTCACTGCTAATCTGCGGTGTGACTTATGCCACGAATAAGCAGCAGGGGGAATGGACATTCTTTAGGAGGGAGCCAGGAGCGGGAGCAGAGGAGATAAATTGGGTGGGCAGGAACAGGTCTGCTGCTTAGGGTTTTTTTTAGGTGGATGCTGCAGGTCTGACAGCTGCTACCTTAGGGCTTAGACCTTACTTTGTTCAGGAGGGGGCCAGGAGCAGAGGATGTAAAGCGGGCGGGAGCAGGTCTGCCGCTTAACCTCCCTGGCGGTCTATTAAGGTCGCCAGGGCGGCTGCGGGAGGGTTTTTTTTTAATTAAAAAAAAACTGTTTCATGCAGCCAACTGAAAGTTGGCTGCATGAAAGCCCACTAGAGGGCGCTCCGGAGGCGCTCTTCCGATCGCCTCCGGCGCCCAGAATAAACAAGGAAGGCCGCAATGAGCAGCCTTCCTTGTTTTGCTTACATCGTCGCCATAGTGACGAGCGGAGTGACGTCATGGACGTCAGCCGTCGTCCTGACGTCAGCCGCCTCCGATCCAGCCCTTAGCGCTGGCCGGAACTTTTGTTCCGGCTGCGCAGGGCTCGGGCGGCTGGGGGGACCCTCTTTCGCCGCTACTCGCGGCGGATCGCCGCAGAGCGGCGGCGATCAGGCAGCACACGCGGCTGGCAAAGTGGTGGCTGCGTGTGCTGCTTTTTATTTCGCTCAAATCGGCCCAGCAGGGCCTGAGCGGCGACCTCCGGCGGTGATGGACGTGTATAGTCGTCCATACCGCTGAGGAGGTTAAGGCTTCTTCTAGGGGAAGGCACAAGTCTGAAAGCCGCTAGGTCTTATTTTAGGGCAAGGGTTTATATTTCGAGAATACTCAAAATAGGGCTTATTTTCAGGGGAGATCTTAAATTCGAGGAAACACGGTATGTGGGGAAGACATGTCTCCCCATATGGACTCAGGAAATCATGCTTTAGGTGCCAGGCAACATATAGGAAGTCTGTGGCACCACCCAATGATTTTGGGGCAACATATCAGAAGTCTGTGGCTCCACCCAAGATTTTGAATACAAACCTTTTGGTACTCAAAGTCCTGGTAAGCAGTCCTTTCTGCACTGCTCTCAACACTTTTCCTTCTCATATTCTTTTGGTATTCAACACTTTCATGCATTGTCATTGACCAGTATTTCTGTACAATACTAGTGTCACCCACTAGGTCAATTTTCTAAACTAATCCTCATCTCTCATCCTAATTTTCGACCATCCTCTTGTATACCATTTTGTTTATTATGTGCATCACGCGCTATGTACCTAACTGAGTTAGTAATTTGTATTTACTTGCTTTTTGATATAATGCACCATGCACTTTAGTGTACTTACCTTAGTTGGTGTTTAGTATTCACTTGCTCTTTGACATAATTATTGACTCATAAAATATGAGTCATCAAATATATGGACAAAACCATTCAAAGAAACGTAGGTAATCAGAGGCACCCCTTAGTATAAAATACACTAAGATCCACTTAGAAAGAGGTAGTGATGGACTTAGCGCCGAGTGTATGACACAGGTAGTCAAAATATCTTAAACAACTCTAAGACATAAAACACTCCAATTACAATGAATTTTACAGGAATTTCCTGCTCATTCAGGCAACATTGTGGGAGTCTTGGTGGTGCAGAAGGTGTCGACTAAGAACAATCATACTTCATACACCCTTTTTTAGGGATTGCACTGGTTTGTTCTGCAGTTGAGGGTTCAGTTTAAAAGTGGAAAGTGAACTTTGTAGTTGCCTAAAAAAGCACACTTGAAGGGTGAATAGGGACCACATTTAGACCTTGTTCACATTGTGTTCCATCCGTGTGTCCGACTGCTTTGGCCGTTTTTTTTCCCGCCGCTTTCAGGGCATTTTTTAAAAACGCCTGCGCTTAAAATTGGCCAAAAACGCCTCTAGTGTGAACAAGCCCTTAAAGAGGAACTGTAACGACAAAACGTCCCCTGGTGGGTACTCACCTCGGGTGGGGGAAGCCTCCGGATCCTAATGAGGCTTCCCACGCCGTCCTCCATCCGTCAGGGGTCTCGCTGCAGCCCTCCGTGCAGCGGTGCCGTCAATATTTACCTTCCCGGCTCCTGCGCAGGCGCTCTGACGGCTGTCGGCTCCGAAGTAGGCGGAAATACCCGATCGCCGTCGGGTCTGCTCTACTGCGCAGGCGCAAGTTTCCGGCACCTGCGCAGTAGAGCGGACCCGACGGAGATCGGGTATTTCTGTCTATTTCCGTGCCGAAAGCAGCCACAGCGCCCCCGCTGGAGCCAGCAAAGGTAAATATTGAAGCTACAGTTGGCTCTGTCGCCGGCTGTTCGGAGGGCTTCAGCGAGACCCCCGTGGGACAGAGGACGGCGTGGGAAGCCTCATTAGGATCCGGAGGCTTCCCCCACCCGAGGTGAATACCCCCCAGGGGAGGTTTTTGTTGTTACAGAGTCTCTTTAAAGGATACCACAACTGACATGTGGCATAATGAGATAGACATGGGTATGTACAGTGCCTAGCACACACATAACTATGCTGTGTTCCTTTTTTTCTTTCTCTGCCTGAAAGAGGTAAATATCAGGTATGTAAGTGGCTGACTCAGTCCTGACTCAGACAGGAAGTGACTACAGTGTGACCTTCACTGATAAGAAATTCCAACTATAAAACACTTTCCTAGCAGAAAATGGCTTCTGAGAGCAAGAAAGAGATAAAAAAGGGGGAATTTCTTATCAGTGAGGGTCACACTGTAGTCACTTCCTGTCTGAGTCAGCACTGAGTCAGCCACTTACATACCTGATATTTACCTATTTCAGGCAGAGAAAGAAAAAAAGGAACACAGCATAGTTATCTGTGTGCTAGGCACTGTACATACCCATGTCTATCTCATTATGCCACATGTCAGTTGTGGTATCCTTTAACCACTTCAGCCTACAGCTTCGAAAATCTTATGCATCCAAGCAATGTTCACCTCCCATTCATTCGCTAATAACTTTATCGCTACTTATCAAAATTAATTGATCTATATCTCGTTTTTTCCGCCACTAATTAGGCTTTCTTTAGGTAGTACATTTTGCTAAGAGCCACTTTACTGTAAATACATTTTAACAGGAAGATTAAGATAGAAATGGAAAAAAAATATTATTTCTCAGTTTTTAGCCATTATAGTTTAAAATTAATACATGCTACAGTAATTAAAACCCATGCATTTTATGTGCCCATTTGTCCCGCTTATTACACCATTTAAATTACGTCCCTATCACAATTTATGGCGCCGATATTTTATTTAGAAATAAAGGTGCATTTTTTCAATTTGCGTCGATCACTATTTACAAGCTTATAATTTTAAAAAATGTAATAAGATACTCTCTTGACATGTATATTTAAAAAGTTCAGACCCTTAGGTAACTATTTATGTAGTTTTTTTTTTTTTAATTGTAATTTTTTTTATTATTTTTTTTAATACAAAAATGTATTTGGGTAATTTTAGTTTGGGAGGTAAATAGCCAATTTTAGATGTAAAATAATGTATTTTTTATTCAATACAGGTATGTGGGTGCAGTTTACTATTTGGCCACAAGATGGCCACATTCAAAAAGTTCCTAGATGCGAACGATGTCGCATCTAGGAACTAAAATGAAGAGAAGTTGTTTCCTGGGGGCAGAAATACCACGCTCTCTGATGAGAAAGCGTCGGTATTTCTGCCGGGGACTTGGATCGGTGAATGGGAATTATATTCCCATTCACTGATCGGGGGGGCAGCGGGAGGTAGCGGGGGCGCGCGCGGGCGCGCACCCGATCGCGCGCAACACACGGCTGCAGCACCACTGCCTATCTGGACGGATATATGCGTCCAGATATGGCGAAGTGGTTAAAGAGGTTTCACATCTTAGGTGCAGCCACATAACCAAACCATAAACATTTTTAATATTTAGACATTTTTTTGTAGAATAGTTCTTTTTAAAAGCTATGAAGTTCAATTCCTAAATAAGGGATATGAGATTGCGACTAGTAGATTTTTAAAGCAGTTTATAGGGAGAAAACTTTAATGCCTTCACATTTCAATTAAGATAGTGGCCTAATTATTAAATTAGTTTTCTGATTGTTCAGAGTATAATACCAGGTTCAGCAGAATTTAGTAGAGGAGAGTAAAACTACTTTGCCATGAAAAAAAAACAAAAAAAACCTATATTAAAGTAAAATGAGGAAAATTAAAGTAGTAACAGTAGTCTTTTCCTATTAACCAGAAGGATTAGTCCTTAATCGATCTACCTATTCATAGGAGTCGGACACATCATGAAGCAGCGTCTCTCTTTCTCTCTTTGTATTTGAAGTTAAGTTTCTTCTTTTATGGACTCCAAATTTGCATCTTTCAGGACACACTGCAGCCTCCTAATTTCTACTAGAGTTAAAGGGAACCTAAACTGAGAGGGATATGGATGTTTCCTTTTAAACAATACCAATTGCCTGGCAGTCCTGCTGATCTTTGGCTGCAGTAGCGGCTGAATCACAGACCTGAAACAAGCATGCAGCTAATCCAGTCTGACTTCAGTCAGAGCACCTGATGCTTGTTGAGGGGCTGTGGCTGAAAGTATTAACCTCCGTCTACATGTGGCTCCGATGTGGCTTATCAGTCGATCCGGCAGGTCCGATCTCGCCGCCGCTCGATTCCCCGCGAGCGGACAACAGCGGGGAATCGAGCGGAAGATAAGGGGCGCCGTCGGGGATGAGCGGGTATCGAATCCGACGCACTCGCGGACGAGCGGTGGGTGGACGCTGTGGGTACGCGCGGGGATGCGGAAGAGGCGATCCGGCGGCTAATCGAGCATCCGGATCGCTCCATGTAGACTGAGCATTAGAGACACAGGATCAGCAGGAGAGTCAGGCAACCGGTATTTTTTTAAAAGTAAAAATCCATATCCTTCTCAGTTCAGGTTCCCTTTAATTATAGTTTCTATGTGTTTTTATCTCTACTTCTATAAGCACCAAATGTCCAGCTGCATTTCTCTTAGGGCTGTTTCACATCGCAGGTGATTCTGCAGCAATTGCACTGTGATTGCCAATCACCGGCAATTGGCAAATTGCTAGTGCATTGTCTCTCGATAGGAACATTCACACTGCAGCATTTGCAATTGCATAATAGTGGCAAAAGTGTTGCATGCAGCACTTTGGAAGCGAATTAGAAAAATTGAGGTAAAATTGTTGGAAAATCATGACTGGATTTTTGATGTCAAACAGCCCTTAGCTAGCTTAACTGTCTTTCTTGGCAGTTATTTTTCCAACTGCCAACAACATATTTCCTGTTGCTGCATGACTCTTATGACCATCTTGAGCCATACCTGTTCTGTTCTCCAACCCCAATATCTCATAATTGCCTGCAACTAATGCAAATAGCATTGATTTTGTATTTGCTATGAGTTCTGTGTGGCTGAGTGAATTCTGCTTCCCTTACAGACCCAAAGGACAACTGGAGTGAGGAAAATATGGAGGCTGCCATATTTATTTCATTTTAATGAATACCATTTGCCTGGCAGTCCTGCTGATCCCCTTGGCTGCAGTAGTGTCTGCATCACACACTTGAAACAAGCATTTGGCTAATCTTGTCAGATCTGACAATAATGTCAGAAACATCTGACAATGCTTGTTCTGGGTCTATTGCTAAAAGTATTAGAGGCAGAGGATAAGCAGGATAGCCAGGCAACTGGTATTGCCTAAAAGGAAATAAATATGGCAGCCCCCATATGTCTCTCAGTTCAATTGTCCTTGACGTAAAGCTCTGCGTTTTGATGATAGTAGACACCCTATTGCACCAGGAAAGTATCTTTCTCTCACTATATATATATATATATATATATATATATATATATATATATATAGTATATATATATATATATATATATATATATATAATAGTATATATATTATATATATATATATATATATATATATATATATATATATATATATATATATATTGGGTTGCAAAAGTATTCGGCCCCCTTGAAGTTTTCCACATTTTGTCATATTACTGCCACAAACATGAATCAATTTTATTGGAATTTCACATGAAAGACCAACACAAAGTGGTGTACACATGAGAAGTGGAACAAAAATCATACATGATTCCAAACATTTTTTACAAATAAATAACTGCAAAGTGGTGTGTGCATAATTATTCATCCCCCTTTGATCTGAGTGCAGTCAGTTGCCCATAGGCATTGCCTGATGAGTGCTAATGAGACTAAATAGAGTGCACCTGTGTGTAATCTAATGTCAGTACAAATACAGCTGCTCTGTGAGGGCCTCAGAGGTTGTCTAAGAGAATATTGGGAGCAACAACACCGTGAAGTCCAAAGAACACACAAGACAGGTCAGGGATCAAGTTATTGAGAAATTTAAAGCAGGGTTAGGCTACAAAAAGATTTCCAAAGCCTTGAACATCCCACGGAGCACTGTTCAAGAGATCATTTAGAAATGGAAGGAGTATGGCACAACTGTAAACCTACCAAGACAAGGCCATCCACCTAAACTCACAGGCCGAACAAGGAGAGCACTGATCAGAAATGCAGTCAAGAGGCCCATGGTGACTCTGGACGAGCTGCAGAGATCTACAGCTCAGGTGGGAGACTCTGTCCATAGGACAACTATTAGTCATGCACTGTACAAAGTTGGCCTTTATGGAAGAGTGGCAAGAAGAAAGGCATTGTTAACAGAAATAAGAAGTCCCGTTTGCAGTTTGCCACAAGCCATGTGGGGGACACAGCAACCATGTGGAAGAAGGTGCTCTGGTCAGATGAGACCAAAATGGAACTTTTTGGCCAAAATGCAAAACGCTATGTGTGGCGGAAAACTAATATTGCACATCACTCTGAACACACCATCCCCACTTTCAAATATTGTGGTGGCAGCATCATGCTCTGGGGGTGCTTCTCTTCAGCAGGGACAAGGGCTAGTCAGATGAGTTGATGGGAAGATGTATGGAGCCAAATACAGGGCAATCTTGGAAGAAAAACTCTTGGAGTCTGCAAAAGACTTGAGACTGGGGCGGAGGTTCACTTTCCAGCAGGACAACGACTCTAAAAATAATGCCAGGGAAACAATGGAATGGTTTAAAACAAAACATATCCATGTGTTAGAATGGCCCAGTCAAAGTCCAGATCTAAATCCAATCGAGAATCTGTGGCAAGATCTGAAAACTGCTGTTCACAAACCCTGTCCATCTAATCTGACTGAGCTGGAGCTGTTTTGCAAAGAAGATTGGGCAAGGATTTCAGTCTCTAGATGTGCAAAGCTGATAGAGACATACCCTAAAAGACTGGCAGCTGTAATTGCAGCAAAAGGTGGTTCTACAAAGTGTTGACTCAGGGGGCCGAATAATTATGCACACCCCACTTTGCAGTTATTTATTTGTAAAAATGTTTGGAATGATGTATGATTTTCGATCCACTTCTCACGTATACACCACTTTGTATTGGTCTTTCACGTGGAATTCCAATAAATTTGATGCATGTGTGTGGCAGTAATGTGACAAAATGTGGAAAACTTCAAGGGGGCCGAATACTTTTACAAGCCACTGTATATATATATATATATATATATATATATATATATATATATATATATATATATATATATATATATATATATATATATATATATATATACTGTAGATATATATATATATATATATATATATATATATATTGTTTTCTTGTTTAGTTATTGTCTTTTCAAGGATCCTTGGTAATGATTAGCTTTTCAAGGATCCTTGGTCAATCCACTCAGACTTAAATTCTTGGTTAATCCTCTCAGACTTCATAATGTATTTAAAGAGGCACTATGGCGAAGAATTGTAAAATTTAAAATATGTGCAAACATAGACAAATAAGTACGTTTTTTTACAGAGTAAAATGAGCCATAAATTACTTTTTTCCTACGTTGCTGTCACTTACAGTAGGCAGTAGAAATCTGACAGAAGCGACAGGTTTTGGGCTAGTCCATCTCTTTATGGGGGATTCTCAGCAAGCCTTTTATTCTTTATAAAGATATTCCCTAACAAGGATTTAAACAATGATGCTGGGAAGCTTCCCTGCTCGCTACACAGTTTTTTGGCAGTTGGACAGAGCAACTGCCATTCACTAAGTGCTTTTGAAAATAAATAAATCCCTGAGAATCCCCCATGAAGAGATGAACTAGTCCAAAACCTGTGGCTTCTGTCAGATTTCTACTACTGACTGTAAGTAACAGCAACATAGGAGAAAAGTAATTTATGGCTCACTTTACTCTGGTAGAAATGCACTTCTTATTTGTATATGTTTGCACATATTTTAAATTTTTTCGCCATAGTACCCTTTTAACTGTACCAGAAGTTTCATCCCCTGCTGCTTCTTGCCTTTGCCTACTGCTGAGTGGTTGACATTGCCCACTGAACATTTGGTGAGATAGCATGCCACAGTATCTATTTCATTTTCAGTATGAGCTTTTTTGTCACTGGCCTAAAATGTTTTTCCCTATCGTAACAGGAAAAGAAGCACAAATCAGTCATATAATATACAAAAGGACCTTCATTAGGTAGCTTTAATAAAGGATTCCTATGCCCTGAAATAGACATGGGTGTGACACGGTCCTGCTTTACTTGTCTTTATTATCGCCTGGGGTTTCTGGGATTTCTATACTGAACTCTACTCATACCTGGTTTATCATCCTATGAATGATTCACTATGTCTATGAATGGCATAGCATGTATGTATACTGTACAGCAATATTGTGTACTGTACAGCAATATTTCTTGATACCTTTTTGCCCTGTTGCTGGATATTTTTACTGCATAGCTTGCTCTCTAGATATATGTTTAATAGCTATACTATTCAATGTGTAGCACATATGTATTGTATTTTGTTTAAAATGTTTATATTGCATATAATGTATAGTAAATAACATACAATTTTGTTTATATTTAAAACCATGTATCATTGAGGCTTTTTGAGCATACAGGTGTACTACATTTTGTATCTGTACACTGTCACTTATTGTTAACTTGTCACATATTAATTAGAATAGAAAATATAACTATTAATGTAATGATTGCACATGCATACCACATGGAAGCTGTATCTTGGGTGCACATAGGAGACTACATATATATATATATATATATATATATATATATATATATATATATATATATATATATATATACTCTCATCATCATCATCATCATCATCAAAACATTTTTATCGTATTTTTATTTATGTTATAGTGTTTTGCACAAACTATACTGTGATTATTTAATAGACATTGTTTTTCACTTATATATATTTAGATCTGTGGATTCTGATAGTAAAGTTTACCATCAGAGAGTGATCTGCGGGTCCCCTTGTATCACAGGTGCTGCTACCTGTATAGAACAGTGCTGGATATGGAGACAGAAAGGAGAAAAAAGCACACACTGTGATACAAGTAAGTGAGGGCTCTAGGCCCTATAGGAAAGGTCTCACCTGGTTGTCGAGGCTGGAGAAACCTATATAGGTTTGCCAGCTGTCACGCTTGTGTCCCTCTTATGCCGCGGACCTGGCTTGCACGGATATCCTCACGGTCTTGGATGGTGATCCAGTCGGGATTCCATGGTGGTTATTTGGAACACGCTGCAGTGGGCGTGTAAAAGTTTTTCTGTGCTCGGCCGGTACGAGCCTGATTCTCAGGCTATAAGTGTGGTAGGAGGTAAAAACAGCTAGCAAAGCGGTGTTAGCCGCAAAGATATGCAAAGGCTGTGTTTAAAAAGTTTTTAAACTGTGGCCTTCTGTATTTTAGTGGGCATGTGCCACTGTAAACCCAGAAATCAGTATATCTATGCCCCTGGTGCTGAAGTAAAGTCCACAGGGACGTACATACATAGTACAACGGTGCTGTACCAGTTAGTGCTATATATTTTTCGACTCCATTCAATATATATTATGTAGCCATAACCACTAACCATTTATACTGTGGTGCAGAGCTCTAATTGGCTTGGTGGTTTCCTTCCTTCCTCCCTTTCTTCCTTTCTCTTCCATTCCCTCCATATTCTTTCTTTCTTTCTTTCTTTCTCTCTTTCTTTCTCTCTTTCTTTCTCTTTTTCTTTCTCTCTTTCTTTCTCTTTTTCTTTCTTTCTTTCTTTCTTTCTTTCTTTCTTTCTTTCTTTCTTTCTTTCTTTCTTTCTTTCTTTCTTTCTTTCTTTCTTTCTTTCTTTCTTTCTTTCTTTCCCAATGCCTTCAGGGGAAGTGAGAGGACTGTTTATCAAATTTTAGATTGGCCCTAATCACCTTTGGTTTTCCAAAGAATTTCAAAGATATGTATGGTTGCTGTCATGTTTGTTTACCGCTGAATAAAATAGTAAATGACAAACCAGCTTCACAATAAATCTAACTTACATCTTTGATTTGCTACCTTTGAGGGATAACCAAATACTTTCTAGGATTTTTTTTTTATGTGGCACTGCACTTTGATATTTAATTTGATAAAACAAACATATTTGACTTGATCAAAGTCACATATATTTTGTCTCTTTATATATTTATTATCTTTTATTCAGCTTGATTATCCTGTCTTCAGTCAAGCTTTGTTTTACAACAAAACAACATGATTTATATCACATTTGCAAATAGACTCTTTGAGATGTAAAAATGTGTATTTCGTTATTTTTCACTTATTTGTTGTTAAGAAAAAAGAAATGCCATTTTATTTTGATGTTGACATTCATAACAGCATTAGAATTAAATAATTTCAATTCCAAACTAATTATATTTCTTTGTTAATCAAATTCCTTTGACTTAGCAGTATACAGTCCATTGGTATTATATAAATATTTATCCAGCTTGTTTTTTTATGTTTAGAGTAAAACAAAATCTTCTACCAATTTAAATGATTAAGCTTTCCCAGGAAGAACGGTTTCACAGCTTGTAGCAGCAAGATACACTTCAAGTTAGTCTGAAAGCCATTATTATGACCTTGCATTGACCACATTCTATGAACTGCTACATGATCAGGGACAGGGAAGTTGCTTAATGGAAGTTATATAGTAGCTAGATGTATCCTTGTCACACTTCATCTAAACTGATACATTGCAATGGTTCACACTGCTCAGACCTGGCAATTACTGTCCAATTCCAATCTATTCCACACTGCCACTATAATGAAAAATAATTAGGAGCCTGAAAATGAGTTTTCGCATGAAATGGTTTCACTGCTTGGACACAATCGCCTTTGGCAGATGGCTGTGGGTTTACTTTAATATAATAAAGACAGTTAATCATCTCTAAAGAGTGCACTGAATGAATAAACTTTTAACACTAGTTTCTGTATTGAAACTCCTAGGCTGATCAAGTGCTTAATTCTCAAGAGTTTAAGCTCAGGTTGTTGAATTTTTATGAGGATGTATAGATTGGGTTTTACCTTTCTTAGAAAAGCAAGAAATGATTGGCTCAAAAGAAAGAATCATTGGTCTATAATTGCTAAGACAGAGGCTAAGTGACCGGAAAGTCATCAATTTTGTGTTCTGACTAAATTATTGCAAATGTACAGTACAGGCAGTTCTTCCAATTATGTTTTTAGAATTGTCATCAGTGGCACATAATACGAGACCTTTGAATGCTGTCTATCTTGTGTTAGTATTATCTTGTGTCAAAAATTCAGAGTATATAATTCACAAAACCCCTCCCATAGTTATCACTTGCAAAGAAGATGGATGTATTGTACAAGTGCTACTGACAGCAACGTCCCATAAGTGCATGCAATGTGAAAAGGCTGTGTTCTTATCACTGGTCTTGGGTAGAATGGGTGATTGGCTTTGCTGCTCCACCTTCCTTTTGCATATTGCCCCCCTACTCTAATGTTATGGATCATGTGAGTTGGTATAGCTCAATGGGTGGGGCCTAATGTCCCCATGCTCTGCAATTTCTGGTTTATAACTGCCTTTGTAGAGGACAAGAGGTTAAAGGCACTTGGGAGGTAGGTGAGACAAGCTCATTTTTAAAAATGATATTTTCTTTCTAATTTTATTTAAACGGCTTCTTCTGTTGTTGAGCAAGTGAGTGTGTCCGTCACTTCAGATGGAGATGGGATGGAGTTGTCATCCTTCAGAGGATTCAGCTCATAGAATTCCCATCTGCTTAAGAGGCATGTGTGTGTGTGTGTGTGTGTGTGTGTGTGTGTGTGTGTGTGTGTGTGTGTGTGTGTGTGTGTGTGTGTGCCTGTTTTTGGTACATTTGTGCCTTTACATTCTCCCTTAGTACTCAAGTTCTGCAGCAGACAATTATGGAATGAAGTGTCAAAAAGTATATTGCATCAATTGAATGATGTAATTGATTAATGCTGATTATGTGAAATAACATTATTATGTGCTATATAATTTGTACCTTCAGATACCTTTATACAGTTTGCAAAAAAACTTACGGTAAAGTAATATGACTACAGTTTCTAAGTTATTATTTGTTTTACCCCTTTTAAATGCAAAGACATCCTATACAATAATAGTCAAGTGTCCCTGCATCATCGTGTCCATGTGTAAAATGAACTGCGCATGTGCGCACAGTTCAGTTGGCTCACTCTGTGCTGTCCCTGTGGTTGCTAGGGCAACAGAGACGCATAGCGCAGAGCTGTGAGGATGACGCTGACAAGGAGAAGGAGGACAAGGGGGCCAGGTGGCGGGCAAGTGCGTGCGGGCGGCACGCACGTCCGCACACCTCTCTATAGAGGACAGTCAATGTGGGGGTTGCAGCCAGAGGCCTAGGCCTTAGGCCTAGTCAGGGAATCACAGAAGTAAGTTGCCCTTTCAATAAAGTATTTATTTTCATTATCTTAAGACTCTCTTCTATCTTAATTTAATTCATACATGCTTGCAACTGCTGTCTTTAAATGTTTTTATTCCAAGCTGCCTAAATTGCATAACATTTGCATCAACTTTGCATTATTAGAATCTCATTCACTTTTTCTATAAGGAACCTTGCTTTGTACTGATTCACATGCTGATGACAAATGTATGCCTGTACACTTATGTTTCCTCTGCTCACTGGCAGCTGGATTTTTGCAAGCTTTGCTGGACAATCATGTACCTGTAGCTATCTGGTACACCTGCATTGTGTCACTAGACTGGTGTGATTCTAGTGCTCATGCTCACATACAGGTGGCTTTTCACAGATGTTCTAGACAATAGTGCAACTCCAACTTCCTGCTTTACCTGTTGATGCAGCTATATTCTAAGACTATCATGAACTTCTTCTACCCATAAGGTAGCTGAAATGACAGCAATCAACAGATCAGGGCCCAGGCTACATTTAACATGAAGAGATGACTGGAACAAACAAGAACTGAGAAATAAAGCAATCAATCCTGCTGATGAAGATGAGAGTCCCAGGAAAAATCCAAAGGCCTCAATGAAGTTACAGAAAATGACATTTTACCAAAAAGCTGAGTTTTTAACTTCATGTAATACTATTTGGGGGGGCACTAAAACAGAGGGTTTGCCAAAATGTTATAATGTCCATCAATGTTGGGAACGGTGCTCTGGAATAAGGGGAAGGCCATTCTGACACTAGATTTTGGGGCTATGCTACACTGCTAAGGAGTTCATGGCTTGCGTAGCTTTAAAGGAGGGATGCACTTATTTTTTAAACTGTCCAGGGAGCAGGTCATATTCAGCATTACAGAAAACTTCTTAAGCTTCAGTCACAGAGCAAGTTAACTCAGTATATAATAAGTCGTGCTTAGTTATAATGCACAGGCTTGTATGTGAAATAAATGTCACTAGTTTGGTGAATTCCACATGCAACAAGCTGTGGTGCCCACAAGTAATATGTATGCAGGGTACTGCAATTTACTGAGACTTTGATGAGTCAACTCTTGTGTACCTTTTGAGTTCAGAATTTGTTAGAATTGTTTGAGAGTCACAATGCATTATGTGGTCTGCACCAACCACACATTATACAGTGTGCTAGCATTTTCCCTGACAATATGCAAAGAAAAGATTAAAAAAAAAAAGGAATCATTTTTTGGCAAATTACTGAGAGGTTAAAGGCTAAGATCACTTATGCTTTTCAACATTCTCTCTTGTTCTTCAGGAACCTAATTTAGTGAGATCCAGTGAGCTCTTATGATTGCTTTCATGGATTATGTATGAGTCACCTTAAACCAGGGATGTCAAACTCAAATACAACGTGGGCCGAAATTATACACTGGAACCAAGTCGAGGGCCAACCTCAATGTCTACTGGCCACCTTCTTGTGTTATAAAGTTCCAAGGGGTCTAATGCCCCCTTCAGCTTCTATACAGTTCCTGGTGTTTAGTGGTCTCCTTTCTCTCTTATACAGTTCCCTGGTGTCTAGAGACCCCTCTCCTCCCCTACACAGTTCCCTGGTGTCTAGAGGCTCCTACCCTCCTTTATACTGTTCCATAGTGTTTAGTTATTTCGCCCATCTTCCCATATGGCTTCCCTAGTGTTCTAGGGCTTCACCTCCAATATAGCTTCCCTGCCTGGTGGTCTAACATAATGCAAAGGGGGGGAAATCCCTTGAGGGCCCAATTTAAGGGCTCAGAGGGCCAAATTTGGCCCGCGGGCCAGAATTTGACATGTATGCCTTAAACTTTTACTCAAAAAATAGAGAAAGATTAACTAATACTGTAGTAAACAATAAATATTAACATATTTAACACCTTTTTATATTGAGTCATGAATGCAAAAATAGTGAGAAAATAATATACACTTAAGATTAATTCTGTTACAGATAATCAGGAACAATTTACTAATGACCAAAACAAGTATTTGAGAAATAAAATCATAAAGAGCAAATCTCCAGTTTATATGTATTTATTTCTATTGGTCCAAACACAAATAGATTGCGCACACCTTACACAATTTAACAGTAGTTAAGATTCTGGGATACTATTCAATAACAAGGGAGTCCCCACATGTTCATCCCTGAGTCATGGACAAATAGATAAAGCGCCCCTCCGTTTAATCCTTGTTCTTCCTTTTTTTTTCTTTGTATACTTTTTGTTATTATCTTCTTATGTATACCCATTTCTTTTTTTATGTATCAGTTTCATATGTGTATTGTAACGATTGGGGAATTATTTCCGTGGTCAGCGCACAAGATGCACGCCGACACCGCGGAAATCCTCCACAAGCGTGTAATTTAACAGAACCCAGCTATGGTGCTATGCACCTGTAGAGGGAAATTCCCACCGGCAGATTGAGCTGTGGAGTGCAGAGGAACACAGCCTCTGCCCTGCCACAGATGCTAGATGGGAATTGCATGAGTTGAAGCAATGCAGGGCACGATAGCCCTTAAAGAGAGAGAGAGCACAGAAACAGAATGTATGTGTGTCCACCAATCTAGTCGCCACCCAGCGACGGTGAACACACAACAGCGGAAACGAAGTGAGAACGCAATCGCAAAAGTGGCGATTGCCAATGTATGTGTGTCCACCAATCTAGTCGCCACCCAGCGACGGTGAACACACAACAGCGGAAACGAAGTGGGAACGCAATCGCAAGAGTGGTGATTGCCAATAGTGACACAAGACCGAATCAGACAGAGCACAAGTGTAGCAAGAAAGACATAACAAATAACAATGATCAGAACGTCAAAGAAAATAACAAACGCTAGCTAAACGCGAACTCCGCACTCATTCGCAACAGCGAATGCGTTAAAGACACGATCACCGCGCGTTAGGCGCCCAGTGATAAGCGTGCCACCCTAACTAACCAAAGTAACACAAACACGAAAATAGAGAACGCGAACACTTGCTAAACGGTTACCTCATGTGATATTATAATTGGGAGAATATCTTTTTTTAGGAAAAAGACTAAAAAGCCATTAAGTCCTTTTTGATGTGATCCACTTCACCTCAAAATGATTCATTACACAAGTAGAAAGAACTATAATGTGATAAACATAAGATACGAAGTCTTGCAGGTTCTTGTGGTACAAAAATATGGAAAATCTTTATTGACATGAATACAAAAATTTTTCTAAAAAGAGAGAGGTCTCTGCAGGATGCTCCTGATTTACATGAATGATCACAGGAATTTCAATATTTTGTAGTGAAACAAGGCTTTCAGTAAAAATTCAATTGGCAACGACACGTTTGTTTCGGGCGTATAATGCCCTTCATCAGGCCACTGTATAAGCACTTTCTACAAAAAAGATCAAACAGAGAAATTCCAATTAAAAAACATTAATATAATGTATTGAAAGAGTGAGTACCAACACCCTACAGAGAGTTGCCAAGAAAAAAGTGAGGGCAAAGTGTGTACCATAAAGGTCTCAAAAAAGACCTTCACACTGCGCCAAGAAAGAAATAGTATCTAGTCCTAGGGAAAGACACCAAGAGAATAATGAGTCCATGTGCCAAAAGCAATATGGCCAGATCAACCTGAGGCAGTAAATATTGACTCAGTAGCCATACCGCTAAGGATAGTAGAGTAGACATAGTATAGTCTCAGCTAGATAAGGCCTATACAAAGAGGACAACAACAGTCACATGGGGCCTGTAAATATCGGTCCCAGTTGTTGTACTGGAAAAGGAGGACACCTATGAGCATATAAAGAACCCAAGATAATACATGAATGTTTTTTGAGACCTTTATGGTACACACTTTGCCCTCACTTTTTTTTTTCTCACTACAAAATATTGAAATTCCTGTGATCATTCATGTAAATCAGGAGCATCCTGCAGAGACCTCTCTCTTTTTAAAAAAAAATGTTGTATTCATGTCAATAAAGATTTTCCATATTTTTGTACCACAAGAACCTGCAAGACTTCGTATCTTATTTTTATCACATTATAGTTCTTTCTACTTGTGTAATAAACGGTTACCTCACCAAGCCTACAGCAAGCGTTCGTACCAGACAAGACATAGAGAAGGAGTAGCCAGCAGCAACCACAGCTCTGGCCTACACTCCCAGACAGAGTACAGAAGGAACCACCGCCACTACCGCTAGGACGAATGCGATCCAGACAGACAGACTGATGGGGCTACAAGTAGCAACCGCTGCTCGGGTTAGCACCCCTAAGGCAGAATACAAAAGGAACCACAGCCATTACCGCTAGGGGGAATGCGATCCAGACAGACAGAACGATTTCCTGTCGACCGCCGCTGGAAACAAGACAACCGCAACAGATAGACAGTAGAAGGCAAACAGATAATACAACCTGACTTCGCTAGAAGGAATGCCTAGTGCACTCCCAAGGAATTACTCTAAGATAATCTTAACAAACGATTAGCAAAGGCTGAGACTCCAGGTAAGTCAGCAGGAACAAACCATCATGACCAGCCCGGGATTCTGGGAGGAAATGGTATTTATACTGCAAGTTATCAAAGGCAGCAGCTAAGCAATTTGCATGACAAGTGGATGCAAATTCGTCACCAGAACAGCAACTCTCCAACTTGCAGAGTGGAGACAGGTCTCTTTTCCAGGGACCTGCAGCACTCAGACCTAAGAAATGGTCAAAAAGCTGTCTGCTTGTGCAGACAGCAGAGCAGATCATTACAGTACCCCCCCCCCCTCTAGGGATGGCTTCCAGACGTCTCTCAAAGCTGACGTTTCCCAAAAAAAAATCTGACTGAACACTCATGAAGGTCGGGACAGCCCGAAAAGGCTCAATTCCAGAGTCAATCTTCCCGAAACCGACCTCGTCGGAAGCAGAAACCACCAAACCATGCCCATCAGTACTCCAAGTCTCAGTGTAACACCCATCAGAACTGTGAATGCCAGAGAAGAACCCATAAATACCCTCCAAGCAATACACACCACCTTCCAGGGACCGTCCAAAAATACCAAATCTGCCACAATAGCCATTTGAAGTGTCCCTTTCAACAGAGAAGCCACTGTTGATCCCATCCAGGGCACCAAGAAAAATTTCTCCCAGAATCTCCCAGAACACTTTGAAGCTCCACAGAGATCCCAGGAGGCCAGAATGCTCACCAGGCTCACATGGAGAACTACCAAGAACCCCTATGGAACCTATGACAATGCCGGATTCAGGATTACCAGGACAACCATCAAGATCAGGGCTTTCAGGGACCACTTCTGGGCATGCAGGCAATATCAAAACATGTCTCCACCGAGGAAGCATCTGAGCATGCTGGTAATCGAGACACACTTGGGCTTTCTGGGTCACAGAGCACATCGGGGTACACTAGCACAAGAGAAATCTCAGGACACGTCGAGAAACTGCCGACCTCAGAGTTCGTCACGACAAGACCAAAACAAGTACCGGGCAAAAAATCATCACGAGTAGTGGTCACAAGCACTGGTCTTTCAAAAGCAGTCTTGGACTCAGACTTAGAAGTCTCTATGACTGTAATTGTATCCAACCAGAACTCATCATGGACTACGCATGACTGAAGCTCCACAAGAGCTGCACAGGTAGTCAGTATAGCAGCAATGCCTACTGAAAAAGCCAAAACCTCAAACGGCCCTGCGGGGTGGGAGGCCCCTCCTAAAAGTTCTGCACCCTTTGGGAGGAACTCGGAGACCTCCAGAACATTGAACAAAACTTCAGGAACATAATGTCCTAAGTTTTCTGACAAGGATTCTGAGCTATCCATGTTACAGGGCTGCACATAAAATACTTTCTGGGGACAGGGCAGATGTCCCAGGGATGGTTTTACCATACACTGGGACTGAATTTCATCTTCCAAAATAAAATGCATAGGAATATCCAGTGAAACCAACACTGACTCCCTGAGTCTAGTCTCACTGCAGGCAGAATCCTTCATAGCAGTCAAACCAGACCGCAATTCTGAAATGGCAGAACAACAGATGCAATTAGCTGCAATACCTAGAGGAGCCTCTGGGCTCCCTGCAGGAGGTTCATTGCAAGGTAATATTGACTCATCCAGAGTACAGGGTGGAAAGTCATTACTTTCCTCAGTATCAGATTCGCAAAACCAAAGCGCTGTCTCACCCCTAGACTCGGCTAACAATGTCAAATCCGGGGAGACAGAACGCAAAATCTGCGAATCCAAGATCGCTTTAGGTTGTGAAACTGAGGCTTCCAAAGCACAAGCCTCCGCAATCTGTGGAGCAGACTGCAAAGTGTTCTGGACAGAAACACTGGAACAACTGTCTCATCTGGCAACATGCCTTTACAGGTGTGAACAGAGCGAGACATAGATTTATTTGCAGAAGAGGTTGTGACACCAACATGAGAAACGTTATCAGTCAAATTAACATTACTCTTGAGGTTGCATAGTTTAGGGATTTTTCCTATAGCAGGATCATAGATGAGAGATCTCACAGAATCACTGGGAGAAAAAATCTGTCTTTAAATGACAAGGGATCCCACACATTCTTTACAAAACTGACACAATTATGTTGATCATAATCTGCCAGAACGCCTGAGAAACAGGCATCAGACCGCACAGATTCAAACTCCACACAAGCAGGAGAGAATCTTTCAGGATTCACACAGGTGTCAACCACAGTAGTACACCCATTCATTTCAGATCACACAGTGTCTAAACTCACTTGCTTTACCCCAGAAAGGCAAGAACAATCATCAGACAACGGTGTCGCTTTATTGGAGTCAATTGGTTGGTGTGTGTGCAATTCGTCCAAAATCGTCTGCCACACACAAATCAGCGGATCCACAAAACATTCGTCACACTAATCAGATCCAATCAAAGCGTACACAGACTCAATACAAGCATTAAGAATCATTTCGCTTTTTGCGTTGTAAAAATTAGTGTTGGGCGAACACCTGGATGTTCGGGTTCGGGAAAGTTCGCCGAACATGGCCGCAATGTTCGGCATGTTCGGGCCGAACCCCGAACTCCCCGAACATCCCGCTTTTGGGGGCCCTATGGGGTCGCAGGCATAAGGGGGGAGCATGCCCCGATCGTGGGGGGGGTCGGAAATTCCCCCACCCCCTCCGCTAGCGCTCGCCCTCTGCCCGCTTCCCCATACAAAAGTTTCAGGAAGTACCGGTTCGGTGGTAGTGGGTGGCTGGCAGTGGGCGGCACTGTGAAGTGAGTGACTGAGGAGGAGGAGTCCGGAGAGTGACGCGTTGAGGGAGGCTGGGCAGCGGGCGGTTCAGCAGTAGTACGGTACTACTGCTGAACCGCCCGCTGCCCGGCCTCCCTCAACGCGTCACTCTCCGGACTCCTCCTCCTCAGTCACTCACTTCACAGTGCCGCCCACTGCCAGCCACCCACTACCACCGGACCGGTACTTCCTGAAACTTTTGTATGGGGAAGCGGGCAGAGGGGGGAGCGCTAGCGGAGGGGGTGGGGGGAATTTCCGACCCCCCCCGCGATCGGGGCATGCTCCCCCCTTATGCCTGCGACCCCATAGGGGGGCAGTATTCGGCCGAACAGGGCCCTGTTCGGCGGCCAATTAGTAGTTCAGGGCGAACCCGAACTTAAAAGGCCGAACACCATCAGGTGTTCGGCCGAACTCAAACATCACCCGAACAGGGTGATGTTCTGCAGAACCCGAACAGTGGCGAACACTGTTCGCCCAACACTAGTAAAAATCGCAAAACTCCTTCCAATCAAACTCAAACTCCTCAATCAAAGCCCCAATCTCCCACGGAGCGAATGGAGGCTCAAATAACCCTGTATCAAAGAAACACTCATACGGGTTGGGATCAGAAACAAGCATAGACTTTCTTACATCTTTAATATAATGTGTAATTCTGTCTATAATAGGATCCACATATGCTTTTGCCTTGGGCAATGAAACCCGAGACAAATCGAACATTCCCTCTACACTGGGAATTTCGTTTTGGCTGGTCATACTGTAACAATTGGGGAATTATTTCCGTGGTCAGCGCACAAGATGCGCGCCGACACTGCGGAAATCCTCCACAAGTGTGTAATTTAACAGAACCCAGCTATGGTGCTATGCACCTGTAGAGGGAAATGCCCACCGGCAGATGGAGCTGTGGAGTACAGAGGAACACAGCCTTGTGGGCTTCCAATTACAGAATTGTAGGATTTCAACAGCCAGCTTACATACATTGGCCGGGAATCAAAGGCCTAGGTCCAGGTCTAGTGCTTGGTAGGCAGCTCTCCTCACCACTATACCACCATCAACACTACATGCTGAAGCCAGCCTAGCATGTACCATTATGATATATCCAAGAGAAAAATGAGCTTGCTTAGGGATTTGTAGGATGTCAAAAGCCAACTCACATACATTGGCCAGGAATCAAACCCTGGCCTACCGCTTGGTAGGCTGCTATCCTAACCATTATACCACCAACACAACACACTACAATGCTACATGCTGAAGCCAGCCTAGCATGTATTATTGTGATATATCCAAGAGAAAATGAGCTCTCTCTCTCTCTTTCTCTCTCTCTAGGATGTTTCAGTGAAATATGAAAGCCTCAAATGGATTGAATATTGTTTACAGGCACAGTAGCTGCTTTTGGGACTTGAATTCAATTCCACTACTTGACTGTTAAAAGATACCTTTGCGTAAAGGAATATGAAGGAAACCAATACAATTCAAAATATGTGAGTTTTGCACTTATTCTCTTCCATTCAAGACCAAAAAAAGATGTAGGTATAAAATAAAATACATTTTTTTTTGCTAATTTTTCTTCATTCATTACATTTTATGCTTAAGTATATAATTATATAATTACTGGTCTTTACTCTCTTCACAATGAAGGTTTAACCCAGCCCCTAAAAGGTCATTCAATCAACACATATTATTCCTTGGCAGACTTATTGTGCTAAACATCAAAGATTTTTGCAGCTTTTCTTTGATTAAATAGTTGAACTTTGAATGCTCATAAAGGTCATTTATATATTACATGTACAGGTAAACAGAGCAATATCAGCTGTAAAGTATTTGGGAATTACCAGAGAACATTTAAGAAGTATGGATGATTTCAACAATATTTATCAGTGCAACCAACATCAATTATTTTTACATTTCCCTTCAGTTAAACCTAAGATTTGCTAAAAGATGTTTTGATTAAAATCAATCGACTTCTCATTTGATGCATGAACTATTATATGATGTATTGCTGCTCAAAGAATTATAGAATTGTGTTTTCATATGAACTGCATTAAAAAGGAAAGATTGTCACTCTACCCTCTGCAATTTCAGGAATAAATAAACTAAAAATACACTAAAAATTACCATTTTGGTTTTAAATAAATAAATTATATTTTTAACAATTGTATGTTAAAAAGTTTTCAGGGAAAATGACCTATTCTAATCCACATCTAGCCAAGATTAGGCATAATGTCTGGCTCATAAATATAAGTAGATAGATGCAGAATACTTTAAAGGTGCATACACGCGCACTACTGTAACAAACAACGGATCCGATTCTGCAGGCAGTAGACCATCTGTACAGTCTGTCGGCAGACTGACAGCCTTATCAGTCTGCCGATAGACTGTACACACGCTCTACTGTCGGCAGAATGCCCGCCCAGTGGAGGGTCTGACAGACCCATCGTTTGTCACAGTAGTGCTTGTGTATGCACCTTTACTGTCAAGAACAGTGAATGATATCAAATGCAAATGTTTAAAAGGGTGACCTATGATTGCTCCTGAAAAGTGGTGGTGTGTAGGAGTTACTATTTATTGGATAACTTAGAGGTAAATAAAAAGTAACCTTTCAGCTAATAAGACTTCTTCAGACTTTGTTCTTGTATATAAACAAGATGGTAAAACACAGAACTTAAATACACTGGACATTTGGAGGAGAGACATTCTTTTACAAACATAAATGTATGTCATTAGATGTCTTAATTACAACTTCAGGTAGGTCTCACAGGACAGGACAGGACAGGATAAAAACACTCTATGTGAGCACATGAACCACCACTAGTTTACTATTATCAGCAAAAAAAAAAAAAAACAGGAATAAATATACTGATCTCCCATTGCCCACACATGTCTGTTTAAATGGACACAGTTTAAGCAATCTTCTAGTCACTGTATTAATGGGTGACTTCAAATTGCATAAAGAAAGACTAACAAAAGAGACAATTTATATTTACACATTGGTTCAAAACTGTAGAAGGAGAACTTCTTGGGATGGTACAATGGGGTTTTAAATGCCACAAATTTTTTTATTTTTGATTTCATATGCTGGTAAGATGATTTTTAATGCCACAATTTGTTATATTTCATATGCTGGTAAAATGGGTTTTAAATGGCACAATTCCTTTTAGCTTATAACGAATAGTGTATTTACCCTGCCTAGTTATGTTTGAACTCTGAATTTATGATACCTCCCCATAACCTGAAGTCTGTGGTATGTGATGTTTTAGTGGTCTTATGTATTTGTCATAAATTAACTAGCATCCCTCTGAGACCCTCCTGAAGTTGTAATTAATGCATTTGATATGTATTTGTGTTTGTCAAAGAATATTTCACCTCTGAAAATTCCAGTGTATATAACCTATGTGTTTTACCATCTTGTTAATACACAGGAACAAAGTCTGAAGAAAGCTTATTAGCCGAAAGCTTACTTTTTATTTACCTCAAAGCTAGCCAATAGATGGTATTGTCCTGATTCAAAACGCCTTGCTTTTACTTATGGCTAACACCATACAACATTCTACTGCTTCTAAAGGAGTTACCGAATTTTTCGCCCCATAAGGCTTCCTTTTGCCTACCCAAAAGGTGTGGTGGATATGGCTGCCCACTTTCTGAAGTGAATATTGCATCACAGCTGGTTTGACGCAAGGCCCCCCCCCCCCCTCCGCAAGCTGTCTGTACCTAAGCTAATAATGATCATTAAGGGTCCCAGCAGAGTACTAGTGGCAGCAACACTTTACAAACTAAATATTCTTGTCACTATCTGTCCCTCAGAGGGGCTCACAATGTAATCCCTGCCAGAGTCATATGTCTATCACAGTCTAGGGCCAATTTAGAATTTGTTCAAAAAACACACTAAATTGTCTGTCGAGCAAACAGGATTATATATCCACAGTTCCCATTCAGGGGAATTATATTCAAATCATAAGCAAAAAAGAGAAAGAATCCCCTATGAGTGGGTTCTGGTATGTACAAGTCAAACCAAAGACCGTTTGTATCAAAGTATTCAATCAAATTTTATTAGCAATCAAATCACATAATAAAAACATTAAAAAGCATAAAATAGGGCCAATTTAGGAGAAAGAAAATTAACTTATTTGTGTTTCTGGGAGGAAACTGGAATGCCCAGAGGAAATGCACACAGGCATGGGGATAACATACCCTGGTAGAGATTCAAACCAGGGACTCAGTCTGCAAGGTAAGAGTGTTATCTACTATGCCACCATGCCACCCATGTCACTTACCCTCAGAGGGACTAGGAGGGGAACCAAGTAACTTACCTGTATGTTTTTGGGATGTGGGAGGAAACTAGAGTGTCCTGAGAATACCTCCAGAAGACGAGGAAGAGCATGCAAACTCCATACTGAGTGTTCTGACCAAAATTTGAAACAGGGATGCAGCGTTGCATTGTAATGGTGCTATCCACTGAGCCACTTTGCTGCCCTGCTCTTTATTTTGTTGATAACATGTACCCCGTATTTTTCGGACTATAAGACGCTCCGGACTATAAGACGCACCTAGGTTTAGAGGGCAAAAACTAAGAAAAAAATAATATACTGAACCTGGTGCATCCATGGTGCAGGCGCCTCTTATGGACCTCGCCCCCTCCCCTCAATTATAGCCCCTGCGCCTGAAAACTATCCCAGAAGCCTTCTTTATTTTCACATTGGTATTCACAATCATCTCACCAATCATGCTTGCAACTGCAACACAACACTCAAGAACAAATTGGTGTGTGATCCTTATTCTGCCAAAGAAGTAAAGAGCTACTTATGCCGCCTGGCAATCCAAACATTGGTGACCCATGCATGACACAGCCGGAGGGATGCAGGTCAGCCATCACTGCAGTAGTATGTGAAAGCTGTGCAGATTGGCTGTTGTCTACCTATGTCTCTTGCCCTTGTGGAATCATCAAAAATACAGGCATGCCACTCATTACCCTGTTCTCCCCAGTGTGTTGTCCCTCTGTGTTCCCAATTGTCCCCTCTGGCTCACTGTCCTGTTTCCCTCTCGGTGCACTGTCTCCCTGCCCCCTCCATGCACTGTCCTACTGTCCCCTCCGGCACACTGTCTCCATGTCCCTTCTGCACACTGCCCTCCATGCCCCCTCCATGCACTGTCCCCTCCAGCACACTGTCTCCATGTCCCTTCTGCACCCTGCCCCCTCCATGCACTGTCCCCTCCGGCACACTGTCTCCATGTCCCTTCTGCATGCTGCCCCCTCCATGCACTGTCCCACTGTCCTCTCCGACACACTGTCTCTACGTCCGTTCTGCATGCTGCCCCCCATGTCCTCTCCATGCACTGTCCCCTCAAGCACACTGTCCGCATGTCCCTTCTGCACGCTGCCCCCCCATGCACTGTCCCGCTGTCCCCCCTAGCACACTGTCCGCATGTCCCTTCTGCACGCTGCCCCCCATGCACTGTCCCGCTGTCCCCCCTAGCACACTGTCCGCATGTCCCTTCTGCACGCTGCCCCTCCATGCACTATCCCGCATGCCCCCTCCAGCACACCGTCCGCATGTCCCTTCTGCGCGCTGCCCCTCATGCCCCGTCCATGCACTGTCCCCGCGGCTTGCGATTCCCCTTCTACATACCGTACATGCTGCAGCTGATGAAGTACGGTATCTTCCGGGATATCACAGCCGCATCTACTACGAATCAGGAGCGCTTCCCCAACCTGCCAATCACGGCAGTCTCCGTCATTGGGGCCAATCACAGCACTTCCTGCTACTGAGGAAGTGCTGTGATTGGCCCCAATGACGGAGACTGCCGTGATTGGCAGGTTGGGGAAGCGCTCCTGATTCGTAGTAGATGCGGCTGTGATATCCCGGAAGATACCGTACTTCATCAGCTGCAGCATGTACGGTATGTAGAAGGGGAATCGCAAGCCGCGAGGACAGTGCATGGACGGGGCATGAGGGGCAGCGTGCAGAAGGGACATTCGGACGGTGTGCTGGAGGGGGCATGCGGGATAGTGCATGGAGGGGCAGCGCGCAGAAGGGACATGCGGACAGTGTGCTGGGGGGGACAGCGGGACAGTGCGCCGGAGGGCACAGGTGTAAACACAGAGAAACAGGCGGAGGACGGGGACAGCAGGCAGGAAAGATGGGCACAGCACTGCTGGAGGAGGCAGAGGACAGGGACAGCACTCCAAAGTACAGGAAAAGGAGGATGGGGACACAGCATTCGGACTATAAGACGCACCCACTTTTTCCCCCCACTTTTGGGGGAGAAAAAGTGCGTCTTATAGTCCGAAAAATACGGTATGTTTTGTTTAAAGTTTCTTTCTACAGAAACTTTCAAGAGTCTTCTAAGAGGTGCCTAGAGTGTCATAAGAAGTGCAAAGTGCAAAACAATCATCGGGCCAACTACCCCATATGGATATTGCTCAAAGCCTACACCAGTCTGTTCATGTTAATACGGTGCATACCTTTGTATTAAATTAATCATTTTGCAATTTTAACCATTGAAGAAGAATTATATGAAATCAATCAGTGGCAGGAGCTCTGTTTCTTCATATTGCATGTGATCTAGCTTGGATCTTTTGTCTCAGAGCACATATTGTTTGGTGATTGTATGGTGATTTGTTTATCCAGATGGACTCCATCCACTCATTACCTTCACAGTATGATATTTGGCTATGCCATTTATCTTTGAATTGATCTGCAGTACCTGTTGATAGTGAATGCTTCTTTATTATATCTAACTTCTAAACTCTTAATTTAATGTTCCCCATTTGCCCATTTTTGTGGAATGATATTTCCAAGTTCTTTGTACAAAACAGCAGGTAAACTGTTCAGTATGATTATGTTAAAATATTACTAATGGATATTTTTGTGTTTTAAAACTGGTGGGTCCTGGATGATAAGTTTGAAAACTACTGAAAGACATCTAAGCTGTATCGATGTACATGCCATGCTTAACCACTTGCCGACCGCGCACTCATACCGCGCGTCGGC